>NC_056746.1:697994003-698061503 GCF_019279795.1 Protopterus annectens | reverse complement strand
CTCACAGCAAGAGGTTCTCTGGTTGGATCCTCGCCTGGGGTGTCTTCTGTTGTGGAATCTGCATGTCCTCCCTGTGGTCATGTGGGTTTCCTCCAGGTGCTCTGGTTTCCTCCTAAAGACATGTTGTAGGTGTATTGGACACTCTAAATTGGCCCTAGGTGAGAGTGCATGTGTGTGTGTGCCTCCTGTGGAAGGCTGGGCACCAGGCTGGCAACTCAACACCTTAAAACTCCACTGCCAATCATGAGCGGACAGGTGATCCTCTGTGGCAACCCCTAACCGGGAAAAGCCAGAAGAAGATATATAACCCAGGCAGCAGAAAAGTAAATCCTTCCCTTACCTTTTGGCGTTCTCATCTTCCATGATAATATATGAAAAAATAGCCAGCAATCAGTATCACTTACTGTAGAGAAAACAAAATGGAAGGGACATGACAAGTTCACTTCAGCTATAAAAGTTTTGAAATAATACCAATAACTGTAAGTAAACCTCTGGCATTGTGCTTTTTTTTTTACTTCTCAGAGCTGTGATAACTAAAGTCACAGTCCTAAACTCATCCTGTTCAGTCTAGAGCCACACAGATGTCTTGCTGTCTATGGAACAGCATTTCAAAGACTCAATCACTATAGCTGTTAGGAATGGTACCACAGAGAAGTGGGGTTCTTGGTACTTTACAAAATAGGACTTATTTCCAAAAATATTATGAATATGTTGTATGTTAATTATTAATAATTATTAATAACTTGAACCAGAATATGTTTACCTCCTACTCCATGGTATCAAATGAAAGCAAACACAATGCTGGAAAAGATTTTCAATAATAGTTATTGTCTAACTTCCACTACTTTGTAGATATTTACATGTGTTTGTCAACTGCATATGTAAATAAGCATGCAAATCATAAATATGTAAATGTCTCACAAGTGAGTAACATCTGCAAAACTGCTTTATATCAAACTGAAGATCACATCTGCACAAGCAAAAGTCACACTGATAGTTGGGGGTCTATCAACTATGGTTAGTGAAATTTTAATAGATGCCTTATGATTATAATAATGAAATGCATGTATAATGCAATTAGTTTTTCAGTCAAAAAACACAATTATGTTGCTAAACATATGAATATCACCGTTGTAAAGAAGAGTGTGTGCTGAAGAATTTCATGTTTTTACTCTTCTGTAACTTTTATAGTTTTTGAGACATATACATAAGTTGCAAAACTGCATTCTGTGGAATTTATCTCAGGTGAAGGCTGTACAGCCAGAAAATTTGCAGGTGTCAGAAGGTGAGGAATTTCACTCAGGCTAGGTGTTAATTAGTTAAATATATTAAATACATGAATGCCATCTTGACAGCATACAAAATCTGGGTAAAGCAGGGTCAAAATTCTTGCCAGAGTGAAAGTGCCAATGAAACTTTATTATGTTGATACCATTTCCAGCACTGCTACTGCTTGTCTGAAAAACATAATAACAGCTATCAGTAATTACAGTGTTTATATCAAGCAAGAGACAGAAACCCAAACATGATTAGCTTTAACTCCTTACAGGTGAAGCCATTTATTTCTGTAGAGCACGCAGCTGTGTGAGAGAATGACACATAAAGAAACAGTCCTTAGCTAATAAGAATGTTCCGTGTTATAATTGTCAAGGTCATGATAGAATATTGTACATATAAATGTTTGAATAAAGGTCCTTCTCAGAAAGAAGGAACAGAAATAAAAGCTTACATGTGCATTTTGGATAATGAGATTATTTACACCTTTTCTCACACTTAATCATTTAGTTTCTGAATCAGCAGAGCAATTCTGATAAACTGCTTTATTTTACATTTTATTTGATAAGTTCACATATCTAAAAACCAGAAAACTTTGAAATCTAAGTAGTAAACTGGATTTCATCATACAAGAATCCTGGAAGTCAAATCCAGGTCTTTCTTGATAATGTGGCAAATAAAATCTTTTCTAAATTTCAAATATTTTTATTGAGGATGGCTGAATGTCTCAGATAACAGAAGGAAGTATGTTAAATTAAGCATCTGAGATGGGCAGAAAACTACAGGAAGTGTTGCAACAGTGAATGTTCTTTACTGGTGACCTTGGCTAGTTGCCATTTTCAGCTATAAAGGCAAAGTAATAATACATTTCTATTGACATGTATGCTGAATGAATTTTAGGTTCTATGTACCTGATATGCTTAGCTGGTGATACTGCAGTGTTTTGATACAAAGATTTCCTGTACAGTAATTTAAAAACAAACCACATTTATCCATTTCAAATACATTTTATTTGCCCTTGGAAAAGTGTCACAAAATAAAACTGATTCAACTGTATGATTTTAGCTATAGTAGAACAAAATAAAGTCACAGCAGATAAGCCATCATTCACATTCATATGTAACGTTAGTCATATGCCTTGTTCCTAGAATGTTTTACAGCCCACTGAGTTAAATACTTGTAATAAAGTGTTTCTCTATGGAGCAATTTAATCACAATGTACTCAACAGCATCTGCGGATGTATGCAATTGGAAAGCCATTCATGCTGAAAGCCATTCAAAAAAAAAAAAAAAACAAGAAGAAAGAAAAAGCTTATCCCCTTGCACTAAATAAAAAAAAAAAAAAAACACCCGCCTAAGCAGTTAGTTTTACTTTGTGTAGTGGGCAGCAGCAACAAAGCTAAGTTGAACAAAGAAGTATTTACTGCTCAAGATTGAAGAATAGTACACTGGTACAAATGAAACATATGAAAAAATGGTTTAGGATTTTAAACTGTGTGTATTTATCACTTTTGTTACTAAGAACACTGAAAAATTGTATAATCAGGGTATTCAAGTAAAAATGTGGATACAAACTTCATAGGAAATTCCTTTTTATCTTTCCATTCTGTCAAACTGTAACTATTGTATACCTTACTATCTTGTTCTATTTTTCATAACGGACACAAACGGAATTCCCCAATATGAATTTATTCAATGAAACTGAGCTCCAGATAACAGCTTTTGTCCACTCAAATGAGTAGACTTCTTCAGAATAGCCCAACAAAAAACAAAATGAGCTTAAATACACTTATAAAAGACACACTCCCTATTACATAATTAATTGCACAGAAAACCAGACATTCAGAAAGTCAGCATTAGTAAAAATAAGGAGAAACAATGTTTTATCTCTGCATTGTATAGAAAACCAACATATTCCAATTCTTATTTGCATTTCAGCAGCTGGCACCCTTTACACCAAAAAAAGCCATTGTCAAGGGACAGTGTGTTAGACTGGCCCGTATGGTGTGCCAAGAAAATAAATTCATGGATGAATGTAATATACTTTGGGACATGTTCCACAAGAGAGGTTACCCTCCTAGTTTTCTCCATGACATTTTTGATGAGGTAAAAATGAAAAGGAGAAATGGAGTTTATTTACCTTTGTTGAGCAACAGTCAGGTAACTGATTCTACTGTAACAGTGTCCCCCAGTACCAGAGGTAATACTGGTTTTAATAAAGCCATGATTATTCCATTCAATAGACACTTCAATGAAATTAAACAGATCATTTTTAATTCTTGGGATATATTTAGATGTGACATGAACATTTTTAGTAAAGTGGGGGAACATCCTGTCAATGTCTATTGAAAGGATATTTGTTTTAAAATGATGCTTGAAAGACATTTGCCTGACCCTTCAGTGGGAAAGATTTCTAAGTGTGACCATTGTTCACAATGCATCCATTTACTTGAAGGTACTGAATTTTTTCTTCAAGGTTATGGTTTAATTAAACCTCATAAGAAATATAATTGTGCCAGTAAGGGAATTGTGTATATCGCATTGTGCCAATGTTGTTCTTGCTTCTATATAGGCAAGACCATTCGACAATTTAGATATAGAATTTATCAACATTCATATGACATTGGCAAAATGGATGAATGGAATGCCTTATTTAAACATATTAAGGAGAATTCTGCACATTTTTTTTTAATTCATAGTAGTTGACAGTGTTGAACAGGATCCCAGGGGTGGCCCTATTGATCTGTTTTTAGAGTTTTTAGAACTTAAATGGCAGCTCAGATGCAATGCAGGCTGACCACAGTCTTAATGAGGTCATCTCCATTTCAAGTTTTCTTAAAGTAAAGTACATGTGTGTAATTAAATAGTTTTGCAAATAATTAGTTTTTATATACATATATATATAAAAAAATGTTCATATATGCATTCTATTCATGTATTTTAGGTATGTTTTATAGAGTTCATTGGAGTATTTTTATAAAATTGTGTCTGGTTAGTAGGGGGTGTGTCTTTTATAAGTGTACTTAAGCTCATTTTGTTTTTTTTTGGGCTATTCTGAAGAAGTATGTTCATTTGAGTGGACGAAAGCTGTTATCTGGAGTTCAATTTCATTGAATAAATTTGAGTTGGGGAATTCCATTTATGTCCATTACATTTATACCAGTTTGAGTTTTTTTTTGTTTTTGTTATTTTGTTCTGTTTTTCCACACCTGGCTTTCTATGATGATTGTTGTCTGTGTACATATATTTTTTCTTGCAAATAAATGCAAGTGTAAAATCATCTTGACTTCAGCTAGCCAGTCTACAGGGTCACTTGCCTGTCTCAAGCATATGAGTTATTTTCCTTTTTGATCCCATGTGGTATACATTGTAGCTTCTGTTTGTCCTCAGGATCAATAACACATTTATCGCTGTCGATTTTTTTAGCACCATACTTATAAAACCAAAGGAAACTATTCAAAATTATATAGTTTTGGGGACATGGTAAGGAGGATAGCAAACTGGTTGAAAGATAGAACCAAGTGATTAAAGTATCAAGCTCTTTCTCAGAAGGCAAGAAAGTACCTCAAAGCTCAATGATGAGATGATTCCTTTTTAGCACAGTTCACTGGCCTCCAACTGTAAATCCAAACCTATGGCTAACTATGTTTGTGAATGACTGCATGCTGGGAGTTGTAGTCCAATCATCATGATACAGCACCACTACAGCAATAACTAATCCTTATTAAGCAACGCTATACAGAAAAAAAGGGGATACAATTAAATGGAAAAATGTAGTAAGGTCATATGAAAGGTTGACTGCTGGTGAGATGGATTTTCAGAATGAACTATTAGATTTGAGGACCAGATTTACTGAAAGGGGGTATCACACATCACATACTTGATGAAGTTCCAACTTGGTGAAGAGATATAGCCAGGCCATATTTTTCACACAATGTTACAACTATTAGATAGAACTATTCAGAAAAAGAAGGACACTAAAAAGTTTGTGTGCATCCCAACTTATTTTTCTAGCAATGGTAATGTGATTACAGATATAATAAGGTAACATTGGAACATTTTGATACACGAACAAGAAGTCCCTTAGGAGGATGTTATGTTACCCTAAAGATAGTTCTATGGTTCCTAATCAGAATGTCAGATATGGTACCTTTCCCTGTAATAAATGTAACTTCTGCAGATATGTAGATACCACAGGCTGTTTTGTGCATCCAGATTATGGAACCTTGTTCAGGTTTAACACCTTTGTGAATTGTGATTCGCAGAATGTGATCTATTTGGCTGTATGTAATGCCTGTATGGCCTGCTATGTTGGCAAAACCAACAATAGGTTTAGGATTAGGGACCATTTATAGAATATTAGGAATGCTGTTTTAACAAATGCTTTGGCCAAACATGTTTCAATATATGGAGATAGCCATACATTTAGGTTCTTAGTTATTGAGGTTATTAAACAGACTGAAAGGGGAGGGGACATAGTTTACAACATGGAGACATCAGAAACTAGGTGGATTATAAGAGTAAAGGCAGAGATGGGGAAAGGACTCAATGATAGGGTCCCTCTTAAACCTGTACATAAAAATAGAATGCTTTTTAAATAATGTTTGTTTTTACTGACAATTTTTATATGGTTTTATCTTTGTTTATTGAATTGTATTACATTATGCTGGTTTAATGTGACATTGTAGTTTTCAAGCATACGTGATTATGGGACTGTTTCTTTAAGATGATTGATCTGCATACAATATATTAATTGTGTTTGAATATTTAATTGAGAGGAGTATATATGTATTCCATGTTATAAGAGTTTTTTTTTTATTTCTGAAGTAGCGGGTTATCACTATGAAAGCACTAACACTCAACCATTAATAAACTCAGTTTTCATATTTGTATTCATGTCATCCTTTTGTGTTGGTTGATTCAGTGCATGTTGTGGTGGATTTTTGACTTATTTTATTTATTTTCTACTGGACCATTTATTTGTGCTTCCTACTTTTGCTTGTATTATATTAAACTATTTGCATTTGGTATTAGAATGTTTATCTGTTTTTAAAGATTATATTAAACTATTTGCATTTTGTGGTGGTGCAGCGGTAGTGTTGCTGCCTCACAGCAAGAGGTTCTCCTGTTCGATTCTCGGCTGGAGTACGGGGAGTGCCTTCTGTGTGGAGTCTGCATGTTCTCCCTGCAGTTTGGTGGGCGTTCAAAAGACATGCATAAATGGACGTGCCTTCGCTGAAGGTTGAACGTCAAGCTGGCACCTCAGCGTTCGTGAAAATCCACTGCCAATCATTAGCAGACTGGAGTTCCGCTGTGGCGATCCCTAACCGGGAAAAGCCGAAAGACAACAACAACAACATTAGAATGCTCATCTGTTTTTTTCCTGCACGCTTTGTTTAGCTTATTTTGACCAGCTGACTCACCCTCTTTATTACTTATTTTCTTCTTTACTATCCTAACCAGATAAGGTTAAAACAGCAAATCTATTTTCCTGGCAAGATATTAGCTCACAAATCCTCTCCTCCACTGTCTGCTGAGAAGGAGATTCCTGAAAAAACTCCAACATTTGGGATGACAGAACAGTGAGTATTCTCAGTCTCCTCCTGCATCTCCTCCAGTCACCCCCCCCCCCCGCCACTACAATGTTGTCTCTCTGTCAGTAACCCAGTGGGAGTTAGTGGAGGAATTTCCATGTTGTCCTCACCAAATTTTCCCTTTATGTATAAATACCGGTCATTCCACTCAGATGAGCACCTACTCTATCTTTTACAAAACCTATAACAACTTTTCTGTTTATTTTACTTCACCATGTTCAGCACACTGTAGTTGTGGACAATGTATTTTCTTTTAAAATGCCAGATTTCCCACAAGAAAAACTTTTTTGTCTTCTTCTCTAAACTCACATTGCAGAGAAGTTCTGAAGTAAAATGACCTAGAGCTTGATTTTGTGCCACAGTTACCACTAACGGAGGAAATATTTTCTCCAATAATGAGTACCTGTCCTTGGGGGCGCCTTAATTTCATCCATATGAAATGCAAAATTTGCTGTTCCTTGAGAAGGTTTACATTGTCTGCTACCATTATAGTTGCTGCATCTGGACCTGAAATATTCCATACTGCATATACAAAGGAAGTAGGATGTCCTTAGAACTCTGATGTCACTTCCACATTCTGAGTTGCAGTAGAAGTTATCAAAGTTCAAATGCTCACACACACACACACACACACACACACATATACACACACACACACACTTCCCTATATGGCACAGAATATCCATGTAATTCCAAAAACTGTAAAGTTAGGTCTAAATCCACAGAAAGGCATCTGCAACTGTCAACTCATGTGAAGATTTCAAGAGAGTTCTACAATTTATAATTATGCTCAGTGTTAGTTGGTGAAGCAGCACCCATTTTAAGCATCTGATGAATGTTTAATGCTCTTTCTTTGAACATTACCACTCAAGTATTCTCAGTCTTCCCCTGTATCTTCACCAGATCTCCCCAGCTCCTTGTTGCTATACTGCTGTCTTTTTTTCAGTAATCCAATGGGGAGTGAGTGAGAGAATTTCCATGGTGCCCTGGCCAAATTTTTCCTTCATGTACAAATACTGGCTCAGATTCCTCCCCTCAAAATAAGCCAAAAGCACAGTGGGACCAATCTAGTCAACCAAACTAAATACTTAGTTGCTTTTTTTTTCTTTTTTTTTTTAAACAAGAAACATCTTTATTAAATTATCATGTATGACATAGGCAATAATGCATTTATTAAAAAAAAAAAAAAACATATTGGCATAATATTAGTTGCAAACATTATACATCACAAACCATATTGACATAATTGTAGTTGCAAACATTAGACATAATCTATCCAGTCAGTGGCAGTCAAACATTACATAGCTCATTCAAATCCTGCCATTTTTTAAAGCTTACTCCTCCTCTGCATGTATTGTTCCCATAATTTCCACTTTTCCTATGGAATTTGCTCCTACCCTTTTCCAAAGATGTTCTAGTTGTTTTATTTCTGTTAATATATTCACTACTTCTAGTAAAGTTGGTTTAGACTTTGATTTCCATTTTCTAGTAGTTGCTTTTTTGGCAGCCACTATAATTAGACTCAGCAAGGCCTTATTACATTGAGGCAATTGTCACCAATACCTGGAGCTGACTAATCAAAACAGTTGCTCATTTAATTAAAGGGCTACACTGGTGAGAACTATGCTCATATTCTGCTTTGCACTCTTACTATGGATTACCTGTTTCTCTTATGCTGTATACAACACAGATCCATTGTCAGCAGACAATCTATAGTTTATGCAAAAGATAAGCTAAAATAAATTAAAGGTATCAATGCAGTGTTATTTAAGAAAATGTAATCGGGATCAAGTTAGCATATACTTCAGATGATCTATTAAGGAAGATTTAAAGGCAGGGTTTGCATATATTATGTTGAATATTAGCTCAGTTTAGAATCTTTAATTGGTACAAAGGGTAAAGGTTAAAAGTGGCCATGAACTGTACCAGAATTCAAGCTATCTCATGTAGTTTGAAGTGAGTATCATAGTTTTTGGTATCATATGGACCCAGAAATACCACTGTATTTGAAACAGTCTTGAAAATGAAAAGGATTACTCAAATTTTAATTCTTCTGAGAGTCTGATCTTCCAATAGGCAGACATTTAGAGATAGAAATAGATTTATATATATATATATATATATATATATATATATATATATATATATATATATATATGAGTGTGTGTGTGTGTGTGTGTGTGTGTGTGTGTGTGTGTTTGTGTGTAGAGAGAGAGAGGGAAAAAAAGTTAGTTCAAAATTACTACAGGGTAGTATAATGCACTTTTTATTCTGAAGAGTTATCTATGTTAGGGTCTTGCAGTCTGAATATTGTATGAATATTGGCAGAATGTATATATCATACTGTTAGAAGATCGGGATTCTGCTGTTAAGTACTACCATCACTAGCAGGTAATTTTATTCTGTCCAGAGTAATAGCTCAGTCTTCATAAGTGTGCCAGATACAAGTTTGTTTGTTTGTGTTTGTGTCTTTCGGCTTTTCCGGTTCGGGGTCGCCACAGCGGAACTCCGGTCCGCTAATGATTGGTAGTGGATTTTTATGTACCAGGTTACCAGCCCTGACGCACAACCTTCAACAAAGGCACGCCCCATTCACGTATGCCTCCGCACAGAAGACGCTCTATCTGAGAATCAAACAGGACAACGTCTTGCTATGAGGCGACAATGCTACCGCAGCACCACCACCGCAATATGTGCCAGATACAAGTTAAAAGCATTAAATACTCGCAGAACATGTAAGAAAGTAGCTGTATGAAACACATCCTGTAGGTTACAGGTGTGCATAATTAGCACTGGAATCACTCTGATTGAGCTCATCATCCTGCCACTTTTGTGCATATTGGATATAACAAGTAATAGCAAAACAGCATTAATGCACCAGTAGAGTTGTCCTGCAAATGAAATCAAAACACAACTTACATCACAAATATTATGACATCAGAAGTAACATACACAGTAAAATATTGGCAAGCCACATATTCACATTTTCACTAATATGTGAGATTATAAAATCTAGTAAATTCTAATTTGGAACACATCGATGTGGCTTCACTCAATGCCAGGAGTCTTAACAAAGATATGCCTGAACATGGGGGTTTTCCTGCAATTTGAAAACTTTCATACATGTGTAATTACAGAAATGTGGTTTAGAGCAACAAAAGCTCTCTATTCCTGGGCATAATACCTATCACATCTTAAGACCTACTGGCAGTTGTGGGGGAGTATTTGTCAAGGATATCATCACCTCATGACAGATTCCCTGGGACACCACAGTTGAACTCCCGTAAGTCCAAATCCACTTCATAGCTTGCTATAGAACACCCCCTATGTCACCTTCTGAGCACGATAGCTATCTTAATGTGTTAGCTGACATTCCATTAAACCCAAAATCTTTCTAATGGGAGACTTTAACTAGCCATCAATAAACTGACTGACCCACATTGCCAATGGTCAGCATGCCCAGTGCTTTTTTGACAATAGAAATGTGAAATCCCTTTCACAAGTAGTTAGCTATCCTACTAGGCACCTGAATATCCTGATCTAGTCCTCACAAATATGCCCACTTCATGCAGATCTACATACATATTAAAATGCCTTGTTAAATCAGACCATAGCTTAGTGACCTTTTCCTTTAAAACTGGCAAAGTCAAAGTAAACTTTATTGTCGTTCAGATCAACAAATGCAATGTATCACTGGATGAAATTTCATTACTTCAGGCTCGTGTGCATAGAAAAGAGTTTTTTACAAGGGGGTGAAGGAAGAATATAGCGGAAGAAATACTAGACAGTACAGATATAAATACACACATAGATAGCTTACTCACCACTGTTTTTAAGCTAGAGTAGCAGAATAATATAATTCACAGTTCCTGTACTTGTGCAAGTAATAATTTAGTTCAAATTGCGTAACTTAGATACATATAATAATTTAATTCTACGACAGTAAAGAGAATCATATTGCACTTATGATGCTCTCACAAACAAAGGGACTGTTGACATTGTTAGGGTTGGTTGTTCAATAGTCTGATCACTTGTGGAAAGAAACTATTCCTGAATCTTGATGTTCTACACCTGATGCTTTTGTATCATTTCCCTAAAGGCAGGTGGTGGAACAGTCCACGTGCAGGATGATACTTGCCCTTATCAGTTTTATGACACTGCCATAGCATTTGCAAGAGTAAAGATCCTGGAGGTTTGATCCTGTTATTTTCCTAGCCTACTTTACAACCTTCATTAATGCCTTGTGATCTGTGTATGAGCAGTTTCCATACCAGACTGTGATGTTGTTAGCCAATATACTTTCGATCATGGCCCTATAGGAGGTCATAAGGATGTGGGAGGGGAGGTTTGCTCTGCGTAGTCTCCTGAGGAAAGGGAGATGTTGGGCACACTTTACAAAGCTGGAAGTGTCTGTTGCCCAGTTTAGATTATCAGAGATGTGCACCCCTAGGAATTTGGTGCTTTTTTACTTTCCACTACCATACCACCGATGGTGATGGGTGCATGGGACCCTTGCTTCCTCCTGAAGTCAACAATGATTTGTTTTGTTTTGTCAACATTTAGTAATTCTTCCCTTACTTCCCTTACTTGATAATACTTCCCTTGTAAATAGCTCTGTGTTTAGGATCTTCTGAAAAGCAGACCTTTTTCAGTTACTTGACTTAAATAAACTCTGCTGTAATCCATCTATGAAGGATCCAATTACCAGCTGCTACCTATGCCTCTGACTTCTACTCCTACTTAAATAGCTGTATTGATAAAGCAGTCCCTGTCCAAGCAAAATATAATGAGAAATTTAAAAACAAACTTGTGTGTTGGAATACCTATATAAATAAATAAATAAAGTGTATAACAAGAGAATGAAGCTGCTTAATGATTACAAGAGGTCTCATTCAGCCTACCTTAAAGGGACAGTCCCAGAGATTTTTGGTTTGGATTCTCGTCTTTGTTTACATTTTCAGTCTGTCTTTGAGCATGTTCCAGTTTTGGCTGCAGGGGCTGGGGGAGGGGTGCTTAAAGGAAGTTTCAATGGTCTTTGTCAAATTCCATTTCAAACTGCAGTTTTACACACAACAGCTCTCAACGAGTCATTCATTAGTTTCACTTGTGCTTTTTATCCTCAATAAAAAGTAGCCTTTCAGGAATTTTATGACCTCACTTGCTGCCACCTTGCAGGAAAACATATGAGCAATGTAAACCTAACACTTAGTAAAGAAAGTTTTCTGTTCATTTCACTTCTTATTTTATTTTGTGCAGCTTCCTGAATGATAGCTAAGTGCTGTGCTGTTATGTATGACTGCCACTTGTTCTGTAGGTTCGAACAGTAGTAGAAGCAGTCTTCTTTTTTTCATGTTTTATTTTTTGGTCTCTGAATACTAGCCAAGTCTAATGGTTTTCTGATCTGCTGTAAAAACATATGTGTGACACAGGCAACAGAGTAATTTTAAAGAATGAAGTCCAAAATGTACTGTCACAGTGGGGGGGGGGGGGCGTACAGTACGGCAATCTGTGATAGTTACACATTCTAATTCTGAGATTGCTTTACAACAAAGTAAGGGGAATACGTCAAAGACTGCTAAGATTTACTATGAATTCACTAAACTGTACTCTTTTCACTATACTGCTCACATTTATGCTATGCAGAATAAATAAAGGAAATAAAGAGCTACACAATTAAGATAAGCTTTTTGAGGAATTCATAAAAAGTAAACACTGTCAGTCTTGCCTAACCACCCCCACTACAAACATACGCAAAAATGTAATAACATTATTGTTTCCCAAAAAGCTTTGACAGGAACTGAATATTGTTAACTGTGTTCACTAGAGGGAATGAAAACAGGGCTGCATAAAGTAAAATTGAAACCAGGAGTAGGGTTGATGATGATGTGGTAAGTGGGTGGTGACAACTGGGAGGTATCAGGACAAGTTTTTTTTTCGGTCAGAATTTTAGACTCTGGGATTGTCCTTTTAAGACACAAATAAGCAAACTAAGAAGAACATTAGGGTACTATTAGGAAGCTCAAGGCTGAGAATGAACTTGAAATAGCCACTAAACCCAAAAATAACTGAAAATCTGTCTTTAACTCTATCAGGAAATTAGGAACTAACACACAACAATGTTCTGAGCTAGTCTACAATAATATGACACCCGCTGATCCAAAGAAAATAGCTAATATCCTAGATAACAATTTTAGTGCAACTTTTAGTCTTGGTCCACAATCCCAGCCACTGTCTTTAATTAATATTGAAGAAGTTCTCTCTGTCCTCTCAAAAATTAAGAATATTTCATCCATGGTTCCTTATGCCAATAGCCTGCTTATCAGCATCAAATATGACCTTTCTGAACCCCTACTTAACCTCTTTAATAAAATTCTCAACACTGGTTACATTCCTGAAGTCTAGAAGGAATTTTTAAATAGGGTTATATGGTTAGGCTTGTAATGGTCTGCAAACCAATTGCCTAGTACCTATTATAGCTAGTGGAAAGGCAGCAAAGCAATCTTAAGTAAAATACTATGTTTAGTATGTTCTGTTTGATCTTTGAAATATGTTTCAAGCATCATAGGGGACAAGGTATGTCCAGTAAACCAGTGCAAGCATGTGGTCTATAGACCTCTACCACACATACCTTTTGACATTAAACTTTTGAGGTGAGGTATATCCACAAATGAAATATTGTTGGTAATAGTTATTTGTATCATATCTCAAGTAATAAAGTCCTTAATCTCAGTTCTGTGACACAAAGAAATGTCACCCTGATTGTGGATGACATTTTGGCTGTGAACTTGCCATCCTAGGAAGGCAGACATGGTGTTTTGCCTACTGACCAAATTTCTCACTGGTGAATCAGGATGATATGAGTTTTGTTTTCCCAATTCTTTGAAGGAAGGTAGACCTTGGCAGCATGTGTGTGTGTGTGTGTGTGTGTGTGTGTGTGTGTGTGTGTGTGTGTGAGAGAGCATGTACTTGTCATAGGAGGGTAGACGAGGCCCCTGCAATGGCACAGGCACCCACATCAACCACCAGGGGATGGGGCTGTGGGCCTCAGCACAAAAAGTCCTGATGTCTTCCAAAATGATGGCCCCAGCAACTGGCCTCACTTCATTGAGAACAAATGGGCCAGAACAGCTCTTCTCCTATGAGGAATGAATGGACAAATGAATCAGTAAGGGTAATTATGGCTAGCAGGCAGAGGAGACAAAATAAATAAATAAATAAATATGGCATCCAGACAGTTTGCTGAAAGACATATGCTGACAGCCTTCTTGGATGAAACAAATGTCTGAGATGGGATTATTGCAGCAGCATCACTGTTATATGATTCTGTATGGGGGTGTAGGTGTGTGTATGTATTTGGGTGAAGCAACCTCCAAAGTAATCATGACAAGCAATAAGGCCTAATTTGCCAACACTACCATGGCCAACTTTCTTGTGATCTGTGAGCCTATATGTCTGTATATGTAATTTCTATTATTTTATTTTATTTTACTTTATTTCTTAGACAGAAGTAAACGTGGCATTTTTGGCCTCATGCTCAAAAATAAGTCATATAGTTACATATACAAAACTTCTTAACATTTGTATTTAAGCAAAGAAGAAACAAAAATTACTTGAAGATATTCCGAATAGTAAATATAGACATCTGCTTCAGGTAGCAATGTAAATACCATTTGGATACGGCAGTATCTTTAGGCAAAACAGTCAACAAGTACCTTCTGAATCTGATCATAATGCTATGTATATCTGATAAATGAGTTAATCATAATTAAAAATAAGTTTAAGAAAAGGGAACACTCCAGTATGATGCTCTTGTTCATTGTAAATACATCATAGGTTCATAGTTTCATAGGGGTGTACTAGGCTATTGGCCCTGGAGCCTTTACAAGCCTAGCCCATAGAACTGCCTTGGCATTATGCTGCCCGACGTTAGTTCTCAGTGCCACTACAAGTCACTGGAGTGATCCCTGGGGTGAATTTTCTATTTCCCATCCACTCATCAAGATTTCTCTTGAAGAAGGACAGCAAGGTGGTCAGCTTGACATGTATGGGAAGTCTATTCCAGAGCAAGGGCAGTCTCTGGGTTATGAACCTGTCCCTCCAGCATTTTCTGTTGATTGTGGTAACGAGGTTGAGGTCTCTTAAGCGTGTGGTGTGGAGGGATTTGGATTTCTTTAGATGTAGCATTTCTAACAGAGCTGGGTCAGACACGGCTTTGTAAGTCAAACAGAGATCGCCTCTAAGTAGGCGATATGAGACAGAGAATAGCTGGAGTCTTTTGAGTTTGTCCGTGTAGGATATGTGTTTAATAGTTAGGATCCACTTCATGAGGTACTTCTGTGGCTTCTCCAGCTGTTGCAGGTGTCTAGTGAGGTACATGTCAAATGGGGCATTATACCCAGTGATTGCTCTAATGAGAGATGAGTAGAGAGAGATGATGACCTCTTTCTTCCTGTACGCAAAACCCTTGGTAATGAGATGTGCCACATATAAGGACTTTCTGACCACAGTTACAATGTGGTGGTCAAAGGAGAAGTTGTTGTCAACCTGTGTCCCCAGATCTTTTATAATGCCTTCAGTGTTCAGTGGGCTCCCATCGATGTGGTAATTAGTGGGAAGTAAGTTTTTACCAAAGGGGATGACGACACATTTTTTGGCGTTAAGCTTAAGGCTGTGGTTTCAACACCAGTCATTGGTCTCAGTGAGGCCTTTCTGTAGGATGTCTGCATCACTTGGGGAGTTAATAATGGTTCCCAGCTTGCAATCATCTGCGAACTTGTTCAGCCAGAGTCCCTTGGTGTTGGCCTGGACTTCTAAGAAGTAGATGCCGAACAGGAGAGGACCCAGGACCGATCCCTGTGGGACTCCACTTGTGACTGGTCAGCAGTCTGACTTTGAGTCTGCTACTTTCACACTGTGTGTTCTATCTGTGAGCAGTTTGCAATCCACCTAGTGAAATAGGGGATGATGCCTAGTTTGGTGAGTTTATCAATAATTCCCAAGTAAGGAGTAGTATCAAAGGCCTTTGCCACATCAAGGTAGGCTGTATGCACTGCCTTACCTTCATCCACAGCCCTGGTGACTGACTCAAAGAAGTCAACCATGTTGAGCAGGCATGATCTCCCTTTCAGAAAGCCAAATTGCATGGAGTCTAGAGTATGGAGATTTCCTATATCCTTGTTAATTAGGTCCATGATGATGCGCTCCATAGCCTTACATATCAGACTCATCAGGTTAATGGAGAGATAATTCCTAGGATCTGTAGTTGCTCCCTCTTTATGGAGAGGGATAACTGTAGCAGTGCGCCATTCAGTAGGGACAAAGCCTGAGGTGAGGCTGTGACTGAACAGGGCACACGGATGTGGCACCAGTTTGCTTTGTAGTTCATGTAGAACAGAGCCAGGGATATTATCAGATCCCATGGAAGCTGCATTCTTGGCCTTGGACAATGCAGCTTTAACCTGTGCTGAAGTAATGCTGGGTGCCTAGCATTCTTCTAGTACTGTGAATGGACCTTTGGGGGGGGGGGGGTAAAGCTGGCACTGAATCTGTCAGCGAGTATGTTGGCAATATCTGTTTGCTCAGTATAGGAGGTACCATTGTGCAGTAACTCAGAAGAAATCTGGGTATTGCCATGGATGCTCTTGATATCGCTATAGAAGGCTTTGTGATTGTTTTTAGTGTCTGCTGCAATTCTGCCTTCATAGCTGGCTTTAGAGGATTTAATGAGGGATCTCAACTTTTTGTTGAGAGTAATAAGTGAGCTTTTCCAGTCTTGGGACTTCATCTTTTTCTGCAACAGTTTCTTCCTTCTGTTGTAGAGTTTATTAATGGCAGGCGACCACCAAATTGTCTTCCTTTTTTTGAAGGAGAGCATCTTGGTTCTGTTGGGTATGGCTAGTTCCATGCATTTATGTATATGTTTGTACAGTGCATTGGTGTATGCTTCAGCAGTCATGCAGCTATTTTCCATTGGCATGGGTGCCGTGAAGTTAACCACCTCTATTTTTAGGAGTCCAAAGTCAGCTTTGGAGAAGTTTTTCAAGGTGGTTACCTTTGCAGGGGTGTGGGTGAGATGTGGATTTCCATGGCGATTAGTTTATGGTTGGATCTGACCAGGGAGGGATTGATTGGTGTAGAGCAACACTCACCCATGTTAGTAATAACCAGGCCATGATGTTGCTTCCTCCAGTGGGGGTCAGATTGGTCCAGATCCGCGGCATTGGAATTGATGAATTCCAGGAAGCGTTGGGCCAGTGTATTGGTGCTTGAGTAGTTTTCCCAGTTGATGGAGGGATAGTTAAAGTCACCTAGTAAGAGAGTGTTGGGTTGGACCTTGATAGATACCAGGGTGCTTAGGAATGTGGAGTGAGAGTCTAGGGATATGGTTGGGGACCTGTACCAGGCTATGACCTGACTTGCTGTCTTACCCAATGATCGTTGTACCCAGAGTATCTCAGATGTGTTTTGCTGGGCTACTAGTCTGGAGGTGTGCATATCCTTTATGGATATGGAGACACCACCACTTTTGGAGCTTTGGTCCATGTTTTGGGGCCAAAAGGTGTAGAATGAGTTATAGCCTGGTAGCGCAGTGGTGCTTTCTGCTGCTTTAAACCAGGTCTCTGTTACAGCACAAATGTTGATGATCTCCATTTTGTAGAGTGCTTCCAGCGAGTGCATCTTGAGATTTAGACTTCTAACAGTGAGCAGCATGACCCTCAGATTACATTTATTTATAGCTGTTATGGTGGTAATTTGGTCTTTGGAAAACCACCTAAAAAAGGCACTATAGGACTGGCAAGTGTCTTAGCCAGTACCTGGAAACCCGGGGGTGACAGATGCAGGCCATCTCTGGCAAAGCATCAAGGTCTGTCAGTCATGTCATCCCAAGCAGATAGAAACTGGATCCTCTTAGAATGACACCAGGAACTTAGCCAATTGCTGAAGTCAATCATTTTTTGTTTGTACTGTGGTATCATTCTGGGTGACAGTAGGATACTGCTCAGGGCTAGTGTCATACCTGCCTGAGCCACATAATCTGAGAGCTCTACCATGTCTCTTTTCCTGTAGTCCATGGAGATGCATCTCAGGTCATTCACACCCACATGGACAATGACAGAGTCATACTTGTGCTTGTTGTGGAGTGATCTGAGTCCATGTGTTATGTGTTGGATTTTGGCACCTAATAGACAGCTGACTGTTACCTTCTCCTTATTCAGCTTAGTCAGTGGGACATTTGTGTGCCTCACTATTATGTTGCCTATGATTAGTGTATTGGGCAAGGTGTTTAGCCTTAGGGGCTTAGATTGATGGGCACACTGTGTAGGTGAGCTATGTGTCCTGTGGTTTGTGCTGTGTTGTGATGATCAAGTGCATTTCTGTCTTGGAGGTCCCTGCTGTTTGGGTAAATTTCTATTGAGAGCCTCCACAAAGGTGGATGTGTGGTTTGTGTTTTTATGTGAGAGCTGTGATAGTGGGTGTTCTGGAGGGTTATTTGTTCCATGTGGTGTGGTGCAGGTGTTGACCTTCTCCTCTTGACCAGCTAGTCCTGTCTTGGCTGGAGAGTGCACAGCTTCCAATTTGGTGATATAAGTGCATCTCTCACAAGTCTGAGTGTTGGGAGGTAAGAGAAGAGGGTTCTCTGTGTACATGAGGCAGTTACTACACTGCCTTAGAATACCCAAGTGCACCAGGTTAATAGGAGAAAGCACAGGGAACTGCCCTTTAATCATGCCAGGATGGGGTGGTCATAGCTACTAAGTGTTACAGCTATTTCCATGAAGAACGACCAGTGCTGATGTCACTTAGGTGTTTTACAATAATTGCTATACAAACCTGTTGAAGTGCAAAGCGATTATACTATTTGAAGTGCAGGAGAGAAAGAACTATCAAGATCTAAGGGAAAAACTGAAGAGCAGACTTTCTGGCACCAGTAATAGTTTATCTAAGATCGGTGCTACTGTGCGGAGCGTAAACAAGCACAAACCCATGCAAACATGGGCTTTTAAACCAGAAAGTCGAAAGAGATTGGAAACCTGCTCAAACGGCCAATAAAAATACAATTTCTGGGCCAGAAACCACTCCTCTTGTGGTAGCCAGGCTACCTAGTGCTTACCACTCCCACTGATAAGCTATAAGGCTTCCCTCCAACACAAAAAGGCTTGGGTGGGGCTCAGAAGCTTAGAAATAGTCCTAGAGGAAAGGCAGGAAACAAGCTGAGAAGTTTTTTTTTTTCTTTTTTTTTTTTTCTTTTTTACAGAAAAGCAGCTAATACAGCAGTAAAAATAATTGAAATGCAGTGCAAGTTAGCACACTTGAGTATGCAGCAATATTAAAGCAAATACAGTTAAATAAATGCAGTTAAATTTAAAAATGACTAAAAAGAAGTGCAGAAAGCAGTAAATTAGGAAAAAATCGAGATGGAGGCACTTAGAGTACCAGAAAATAATGCCAGCAAATATATAAATAATTCAGTCAAGCAAAATTTAAGGCAGTGCAGAACTCTGAACAGTTAAAAAGTGCCAAAAAATATACTTATCAGCTCTATAGTTCCAGATTGTTTGAGAAGCACGCTCAGTCAGAAAACAAGGAGATTCTAGCAGTGGTATATTCTAGCAAAGTGTTTTTGTTTTTTTTTTTTTTTGTTTTTTTTGTTTGTTTTGGGGGTTTTTTTTGTGAGTAAAGTGGAAAGGGAAAAAGCAGAAACAGAAGATAATTCAAGATTAAAGAATTAAGTATTAACAGATTGTCATCACCTGGGCTGTAGGACAAGAATGCAAGGTAAGCAACAATTAATTTAAATAGAGTCAAGATATTAAGCATGTAGTGTACTATAAAAGGAACTTCCACTTGGCACAGTTAAAAAAAACATTAATTATACCTTTCAACAATTCTGCTGTCTTATCTATGCTTTTGGTTATGTCTCTTTCCAAACTACAAGGCATAATAATTGTCCTTCCCAATCTCGGTTAGGCCATATGAATTTCCTAGGCCTGGAAAGCATGAAAGTAATATTGATATTAAGACATTCTCTGACCCATTACTGATGGATTTAATGCACATCAGTAAGTCCAATGGCATCAGAAATACTCAGTCTAGGGATCTAAACCTCCTCTGCGATATCAACAGGGCAGTTTGGAAGGACAGCTATATTTAGCAGAGGTTACCGCTGCTGTGGCATAGACTCACCATCAACATAAAACAAAGTTCATCCTTGTCCATTTTCATGTGCAACTTAGATCTATGCATGGGGAACAGAAAATTTACCCCAGGACTAACTTTCATGCTTCTAATGGACAGAGCAGCTCCTAACTGCTGTATCCCATGCATGGGTCTCATCAAATTATCTGTGGTATGATAGGGGTAATATATAATTATCAACCGTGGGATGGGTAAGGCCAATCTCTAACCAAATGGGATAGATTATTTTGAGAATAAAAAAGGAAATTGGCTAGGCTTAAAATGGCCCACAAGGGCAGGTTGCCAAGTACTTACCTATGAACCTATATCATTTTGTATCTCCTGGTATAATGAATCTTTATCTATGCATTCAATTCCATATGCCTTTTCTTATGGAATACAACAAAATGTAATGTTCATTGAATTTGGGAGATGGGAGGTTATGAGGATATTATTAAAATATCCTTATAAACTAATACAACTTCTGGGAAGAGGATGTGATACATTTAAAAAGGATTCTCTCTCTCTCTGATTCACAGAGTAAGCACTACTTCCTTTTAACATGAGATGTTCTCTTCTACTGTCAAGGGATAAACACAGCACAGCACAGGAACTATGTCCAGATACTTAAGCAGTTATCACAATATATTCAGAGTATACAGTTTGTTAAACTATCTTATTATTATTAATAATAGTCTATATGTCAGTTTGCATCTGCCAGTCCTGTCATTTTAAGGTGGAAATTCTTGACTGGTCCCTCTGTTTAAGTCTAGCAGCCAGAAATACCACTGTAATGCATGTATCATCTCGTGTCTAGAACAGATTAGGAATCAACAAAAGCTCTGATTTAACAGTTCAGAAAAGATCAACTCTCAACTTTTGTAGCTGTCTTAGCAGATAAAGATCTTTGGGTTCTTTTTGTTCTTCTCTAGAGTATGGATCGTGCTTCAGTATTTCAGGTTGCAATTGTTTGCTTAGTTCACATTTAGTCAGTTACTGTAGTTATTCTCACTATTTATTACTGTTCAGATTTTGTTAAATCTGTGCTGTAATCAGATTATTACTGAATATTATTCTTTTTGCCACTTGGTGAGCCACGGTGGTGCAGCGGTAGCATTGTCGCCTCATAGCAAGAGTTTCTGCCGTTTGATTATCAGCTGGAGCACCTTCTGTGTGGAGTCTACATGTCCTCCCCACGTTCAAGTGATGTTCAAAAGACATGCATGAATGGGTGTGCCTTCATTGAAGGTTGGACATCAGGCTGGCACCTCAGCACCGTAAAAATCTACTGCCGATAATTAGCGGACCGGAGTTCGACTGTGATGACCCCTAACCGGGAAAAGCCGAAAGACGAACAAAAACATTCTTTTTGTCACTTGGCTTTGCTCATGGCAGTGTCCACCTACCCAGTCATCAAATTAAATAAATCTTCTTCTTCTTCTTCTTCTTCTTCTTTTGGCTGCTCCCATTAGGAGTCGCAATAGCGGATCATCTGTTTCTATTTCTTTCTGTCCTCTGTATCTTGCTCTGTCACACCAACCACCTGCATGTTCTCTCTCACCACATCCATAAACCTTATCTTAGGCCTTCCTCTTTTCCTGTTACCTGGCAGCTTCATCCTTAGCATCATTTTCCCAATACACTGTGCATCCCTCCTCAGCACATGCCCAAACTAGCGTAATATTGCCTTTCTGGCTTTGTCTCCAAACCTTCCAACCTGGGCTGACTCTCTAATATACTTATTCCTAATCTTGTCCACCCTCATCACACCCAGTGCAAATCTTCACATCTTTAACTCTGCCACATCCAGCGTTGACTCCTGCCTTTGTGTCAATGCCACTATCTCCAACCCATATAATATAGCTGGTCTCTCTACCCTCTTGTAGACCTACCACTCTTACTGGTACTCGTCTGTCACAAATCCACTCCTGACACTCTTCTCCACCCACTCCATCCTGCCTGTACTCTCTTCTTCACCTCTCTTCCACACTCACCATTACTCTGAACTATTGATCCCAAGTACTTAAACTCATCCACCTTCGCCACCTCTACTCCCTGCATCCTCACCATTCCTCTATCCTCCCTCTCATTCACACACATATATTCTGTCTTAGTCCTGCTGACCTTCATTCCTCTTCTCTCTAAATAAATACATAAATTGCATATATAATAATAAAATAAATCCATCCAGTCCTCAGAAGGCCTTCTTATACACTAAAATAATTATACTCCAGAGAACTCATGGACCTTTTAGGAGAGCATTTAATAATACCCTGCCATGATGCTTTACTCAGGAAGACTCCCTCATGGGTCATTGCTATAGAGTTTGAGAAGGAGTAGGATGGAGCCCAAAGAAGATGTCTCCCTAACTTCTAACCAATCAGCTTCTTTCTGTCATGATAACTGATGTCACCTTAGTTATTTCTCTCACAAAATTGTACAATAATGTACCAGAAAAGTTAACAATATTGTTTGTGAAGGTAATTTGAATTGTTCATGTGTTTTATTGTGTCAAGTTATAATCATTAGAATGGCAACATATTTTCATGGCAGATGCCATTGAAAAGAGTGCATAGGCTGACGCGTAGCCCGTCCAAGCTGTATTGTCAAGTGTTACAGCTGTGTATACCAGAGTTTTCACAATGGAATGTGCCAAATATGTTAAAGTAGAAGGGAGAGAAGATCTGCTTCAGAATGAACTTTACAGAGCATTTTATAGCCACTGCGATACACAGGAAAAGCACACAAGATGTGCTAAATACTGTAGAAGACCTAGAAAGGCACCAAGAAGAAATGGAAAGTAAAACACACATGAAAATGTGTATTTAGTGGGGCTTTAAGAAATGTACAAAGGAGGTAATGCTATTAATTTTGTTGAAAGATGCTTAGCATCACTGTCAAGGTGAGCATATGAGACTTTTACAATGATAGAGCTTACAGACTAGAGACAACTGATTCTCAGAACAGGATTCCCCATGATTTAATATTACACTCCATGAGTATACACCAAACTAATGACCAGTAAATTATGTCTGCATGGACAAGGGACTGTTATTAGAAGGGCAAAGAATGAGTCATTGAATATTTCTTTGTACTGTTATACAGATGAAGACAGGAATGTGAGGAGATAGAGAGCTGCGTTGAGTAGCCAGGAGCTCCTATAAGTTTGCAGTACCCAGCCACAGTAACAGCAATATGGAAAATTATTCGATGGACGTTTTCTTCCAGGGGGAAGCAAAGATATTCTGTGAGGTATAGGTGAAGGAATTTGATTAAAGATGCTTTCCTAATATTCACTGAGATAAAGCTGATAGGGATACAGTGAGAAGGTAAAGGGAACCCAAAGAAATAACTTTCTATTTAAATCTCTGAAATGGATAAAGTGGAATATAAACGGAGATAAGAACTGGAAGACTGTGAAGGATTCAAAGGTCATGGATTCCTGTCTACTACATTTTATGGACACTGTAATATAGGAGATTGCAGTATGGTCTATTTTCCTAAGAGAATGTTGATACATTGATATGTTAAACACCATTTAACTGTACTTGCAAAAATCTATGCACATATAATGTTCGTTGCTTGTAGACCAATCAGCAATGCACGTCTTTGCCTAAAGGTATTTACTGTTGTTCAAATCAAAATTTGACAATTAGGGGGAGGGGCATAAGTCTTACTTTTGATGGTGGGTGTAATATGCTTTCTTACTTGTGTTTCTGTAACTATGCATCTTCAATGATGAAAACCTACAATGCAATTCTGTTTTCAAAAAGTAAATCTACAGTGGTCATGTATCACGTGATCAGAACATTTAAAAGACAGCTGCATTTTATGACCATTTATGTCTTGCTATTACCTATCCTCAGACCAAGTTCTCTTGAGGAGGGCCAGGCCAATCAAGCCAGGGGTGAATTGGTGAATAACCATCCAGTCATGGGGAATTTGTGAATACCCATCCAATCACCTGGCTCCTTTGTGAAGGAGCATAATATCTCACTGCTTAAATTGTAGTATAAAGTGCAATCCTGAGGTGGAGAAAGTAATTAATAATGAACCCATCTCTCCACCTTGTTTTGTTTATTACTTAGTGAAAATGTAGATCCTTGGTTCTGGTATTTGCAGGACTATTTGATTTATGGAGATACAGAAGATCCAGGACAACCAAGTCCCTGATAGCTCAGTAGGTAAAGAACAGATCTCTTCTCAGAAGTCTGTAAGATACTGATTAGAGGGACAATCCTTCCAGTCTTTTTGATAGCTTAGAGTTTTCAAGCCAGTGATTTTCTTAGTTATGAATCTTTGGGGCCCTTCTAGTTGTGTGAGATGTCTAGTGAGGTACACCCCAAATGGGGCATCATGTTCAATGATTGGCTGAATCTTTGACTGTTATTTGGGGGATGAAGTGTGAGCAATATAAGTTGAGGTAAGAGTCAGGAAGCACTATAAGGCAGGATTCAAATAAACGTGCTAAAGAACTAAGAAGTGACAAAAGAGATGAGAATGTTTAGAATAAGGGCTACATAAATCAAGAAAGCTGGATGCAGGGAAATGACAATAAATGCCAGAATAGTTGGATATATTTGCTGTTAAAGTGGTCATAGCATAGTATAAAATGCAGGACGTGCAGCTAATTTATTTGCATAGCTTGACTTACACTTTTTGTTAGAACATGCACAAAAATCACAGTCATGTGACCTAAGGATTATTCTGCAGTGTTTCCTTCAGCAGGACGTTATGTTGATGAAATCCAACAATGTATAAATCTAAAGAGAAAATAAAAACATGCTGCCTGTTTGTTAATATTTATCATACAGAGGTGCATTAAAGTTTGGCTCTCGGAGCAGTGCCTTTTCTCAAATCTAGCATACTTGCATACTCTCTTTGTCTCTTCTCAGCAAGGGTGTAGCCAGGCATACACATTGTGCTCTCCAAAACTTTGTTGCTCCAAGAGCACAGAATGTTTAAAACTCTCTAAACTAGTGTCAGTTTAATACAGCAGTGTAACACAGGATAATAAAACAGAGGGCAATATTAAATACTTGAAGTAAGTTACAAAAGGATAATATTTAGAAAAAAAAATTGTCATAAATAACACTAAAACCACATGTAGTTTTGTGCATACAGTCATAGAACCACATGATTCATCAATAGTTGGTAGGGCAACCAAGGCCAACAGACCAAAAGCTTCTATGTCATTTAGTGGAGCAGCATGAACCCTTTACACAGCAGATATATCCATTTCTCA
Source organism: Protopterus annectens (assembly GCF_019279795.1). Taxonomy (NCBI): domain Eukaryota; kingdom Metazoa; phylum Chordata; order Ceratodontiformes; family Protopteridae; genus Protopterus; species Protopterus annectens. The sequence continues at coordinate 698,036,213 of NC_056746.1, read as the reverse complement.
TGGAAGTGCAGGCATTCAGCATAGCTGCAATCATCTGTGGCAAGTCTCATTCATCAGTGTAGAAGGGGAAAATGTCGGCTTGAATATCTTCATATCTATGAAGCTTCTCACTTTTAATCTCTAAATCAGATGGCAGGACCAGGAATCCTTAATCAGAAATCTGCATCCTGCATGTCCCAGTAGAGTCCTTGCTTTAGTTAGCTATCTAAAGCATCAGGTCCATGATATCATTATGTGTGGTAGACAACTGCCTTACTTTGACCAGCTAAAGTGAACCGCTTGTTGCATTAGCCAGGCAATCAGCTAACAAGTGTTTGAAAGGGTAAACACCTGACCTAACAGTCCATTGAAGGCAACCTAATTGAGTAAGGGATACTTCTCGCAACTAGTGATTTCTTGTTCAGCATATTAGCCTCTGTAAATTAATTTTACTGAGTAATTTCTTTAAGGTGACATGATATAAGCCTTTAAAGCAAAAGAGACTGCATTCCTGACTGGATAGATCAGTTTTAATTTTACAGAATATCTGAGGGTATAAGTGGTACTAGACCATGCAGCATTTTATTTCCTGAACCTGTAATTAGTTCTCTGTGTTCTGCCTACATCTATTGTCCCACAACATCTTTCTCCAAGCAGTACTTTGATCCACAGGTAAAGAGATTGTACAATCTTCTGTAGCTTCATCTCTCCTGGTAAACATAATTCTGAAATTACTCCTCACTGTCAATTTACTTTGCCAAATGTTCCTTCCCACTTTGTTTATTAAGTCGCCCACCCATGCTGACGTGTATTTTATTTTACATAATATTTTTTTTTTTATTAATTTAAAGTATTCAGCATCAGATATTGTAATACAATGATAGGAATACATTGAATCATCAAGGTAATCTTATACAATTAACACATTAAAAGTCTTGATACTTCAATATCAACATTTCAAGGTTATCCCATCCACTAAAGGTCTTAGTATGATTTATAGATCTTATTATGATCACTTCTTTTTCAGTTTTACATAGAATTTCTGTTAAATTTAAAAATTCTTTGAATGTAGGAACTGAGTTTTATTTCCAGTTTTTTGTAATAACTTTTCTTGCAACTACCAAGAGAGCCCAAAACATTTTTTGCTTTTTGGCTTTTACAGATACAGGAAGTAGAACATTCATTAGTATTATTGATCTAGTTAAAGAACAATTATCAGATCATAACCCCTTAAAAACATACTTATCTCTTCCCAATATTCATTTAATTTTTCACAATCAATAAACATGTATATCCAGTCAGCTTTTACATCTTTACTGTATCTTCAAAAAACTAAAGAAGTCATTTTACTAAACACAGAGATTTTATAGGGAGTAACAAAAATTCTGTATATATATTCCATGTAAGAACTTTGCAGTATGAACTTAAAGAAGTTTTACTAACTGATTTAAATAACAAAGTTTTATTTTTACCATCTATTGAGTCATTTAATCCACTATTATCTAAAAAGTTTCAGAATTTAGCATCAGAATTATTATTATTATTTATAAGTAACTTCTATATCTTGGACAAGCTTGATTGTAAATCAATCTACCTTCAAAATAACATTCATATATTCATATAATGGAACAGTGTTCTGTTCTTCTTCACTCATATTATCTGCAAATTCATTTCTTACTGATAGATAATATTAACTGGTTAGTAGATTCATCCAACTTATATTATTTCATTAAATATGCTGGGGATATAGCTTTTCCTTTTTCAAAGCAATCAGGCCATAAGACTAATCCATTCTTTTTTAGTAAACTCATTTTAACATTGTTCTGAGTTTCCATAAATCTACAGGTGTGTGCAGTGGGAAAGCACAAACATTTCCATTTTTCATATATGCAATCGAAAGACTGAAGTTAATTTCTGTCTAAGGTAAACTTTCTTAACCAGATGAAAGGATTGTTTCACATTTCTAATTTATCATATTTGATAAACGTATAAGCATTTAGTATAATCTACTCCTGGATGGTTTTCCATTGACTATTGTAAGCTGAGTCTATCCAGAGTGCAATAGAGTTAAAATCTGCAGCAATATAATATAATTTATCTGGGAAGTTAATGCCACCATTCTCCCATAATCTTATATGATTTCTCTAAGCTACTGAATGCAATACACACACACACACACACACACACACACACACACACACACACACACACACACATATGTATGTATCTTGGGTAATATAATCATGTTATTAAGTACTAAACTATCATTAAAAGTGAAAAAAAAACATTCATTTCAATTTGAATTAACACTTCTTCAATTATGTTTTCAAAATTATTATTAGTAATCTTACTCACATCTTCATAGATTGTATTCCTAAATATTTTATTATTTTGCTTCCCAAATATATTTATATTTATTCTTAAACTTGTTATTATCTAGTAATTGATTTAACACTAAAGTTTCAGTTTTATTATTATTAAATTTCAGCAGTGATATTTTTTGAAACTTTTCAAGCTCCTCATGTATTTTTTTCAGTTGAATAATTTACATCTCCTATAGTTAGTAAAATATCATCTGCAATTGAGAATCTATCATTTTTTATTGCTTCTTATATTATTAGCTAAGAGTTTAATAACTAAAGCAAATGGTAAATGGCAGGGACAAGGGACACCCTTGCTTTGTGCTTTTGCTTAAAGTGAATCCTTGAAAAATCTAAGATCCAATTTTAGCACATGATTTGGAGTTGCTATACAGGTTTTTAATATTCCAATAAACTGTTATAGAAATGCAAACACTTCTAAAGATTTAAACAAGTAGTTCCAATCTACAGAATCAAAAGCTCTCTTGATATCTAAACTAATTAGGGCCAATTTCTTGTTCATTCCTAATTTCTTGTTTATTCCTTTTGCTAAATCTAAGATAGTCACTACACTATTTATATTATCATATGTTAATCTATTGACTATAAATCCTGTTTGATCTTTAATAATTATCTACTATATCTCTTAATCTTATAGCTAAAATGGAAGTAAATATTTAACAGTCTGAATTTAATAATGAAATAAGTGACAATGTATTTTCTAACATGTTTATATGATGTTTTAATATTCATTCATTTATGTGTTAATTTGTCTGTTTTATTAGGTTAACCAGGTAGGTAGAGAAATCTAATAATCCTTTTCATCAGTAATCCAGATCACAAGGTGGTACAGATAAGTTAACGTTTTTACAGATCACTAAAACAGAATACATGGTTGGTGGAGAATGAGAAGAGATTCATCAGTGAGTAATATGCAAAGCATGGTACGCTGCTACTTCATAGAGTTAACATTACTATAACTTAATAGGTTTGGGGAGTTTGTTTAGAAAAACAAAGTCCTTATTTGCACAATAGAAATTATTTATTCTTAGGAATGCCAATATCTCTGGTATATAAATAGCTGGTGTTAGCTTATTCAACATTTTTCATTAATGGCAACTCGGCTGCTACATTCTAGACACTGTCTGAACACTACTGAAGAATTATGACAAAACATATAATTCTCCAGATATACAAATTCAGATGTTTTCTCAGGATAATTCAGGCTAGACATTTTTGAGAAGTCGGTAGCTATGCTGCTACACAGGCTATTTAAATAAGGTGAGACAGTCTATGGGGAATCATGTCTTTTAGTCACTGTGATCAAAGCACTGACTGACATAAATTGTTTCTGAGCCAAGATATAAATATTGCATTAAATTAAGTATAGATTGTTTCATTGTGAATTTCTTCATGGAGGTGATTCATGTTTGTGGGAGTTATTCTTCTAAAACTCTTTTCAAGTATTGGGAGTTATTCTTCTAAAACTCTTTTCAAGTATTCTGAGTACAAACTGTAGTCTTTCCTGAGAGTGGCAGCCTTTGATATTTGAATGACAGTTATAAAGTGAAGATCTGTTTAGTAGTCTGTGGCCAGATTACGGCAATAACCATTACCGAAGAGCCTAGATTTTATGGAGATTAATAGAAGGAAGGCACAAGCTGGAATGGTTGCCAATTAGCTCTATATAAGGTTCTACAGTGAAGCCAGTCTTGAGGCAGGTAGAAGAACCTTTAAATTTTGTTATTTGTTGTTTGTATTAGTTGTGCTCTTCAGCTTGAATTTTATTGGGAATTTACATTTGAGTTTAGGAATTTGCTCATGTATGCCCATGGCTCCTCTTGACTCTGATGTAATGAAACAGTATGCTCTGAGTTGAACAGTTACCTTATCTTCTACAACGTGCTCCTTGAAAGAAAGCTAGGGGGTTGATCTAAATTTTCATATACTTTTGTTGGCATATCCGGTTTATTATGGCATTTTCTTTAGTGCCAGTCCTGTTAATAGATTTGTCATTCTGGATTAGCTTTTTTGCTGGTATTAAAAAAAAAAAAAAAAAAAAAAAAAAAAAACAGGTTTAGGAAGGACTAAAAGACACTTCTTTGGTAGGATGATATTGTTAGTCTATTGGATACGGACTGATACTAAGACAGTGATGGTACTGATACTAATTAACAGAGATAACAGAACTGGGCTAAATACTCATTCAGGGAAGACACTGGTAGTGAAGCTTCCTATGTTAGAAAGGTGGCTTCCAGACTGAAGCCTGAAATTTCTGTCTCTGATAGTTTTTATCATGGTTGAGAGGACTTGGTTTAAACCTAGAAGACTGAGTTTGCTGACAAGGAGGGAGTGATGAGCTGTCTCAAATGCTCCTTTGAGATCTGTGTAGACCAACCAGAATCCATCCTTTTTCCATTGGTATGAAGATGTTCTCATTTGTGCTGTGTATATAAGGTAGGTATATTAGAATGAAATCCCTATATCTACCATGTGGTAGTCCATGGCTTGACTGCAGATGGAATATACTTTTATATCCTCAGTTTTTTCTACCTTTACTCTGTCTATCCCCACTGCAAACTACCCTGCCATCCTCTTCACATACTTTCTTGAGGTTACATTCATACCTTTTCCACACCTATTGCTACTATCCCCGCTATCACACCCTACCCTTCTCTACTCTTACTATCCTACACCTTCACCAATGTAATCTGTTAACCTATTTCATGACCTCTAGAATATTAATAATCATTATGATAATCATCTGTTATGCAATTAATGCTGCATCTTCATATTATCAGGCTTTCCATATAATTTATGCTCGAACACTGTGACTTTATTATGTCTGTTGAGTTTTTATTCTGACAAACTAATATGCAGTTTTTCAAATTTTGTGCTTGAATGTTATGGCTTTATTATGTCTGTTAAGTTCTCATTCTGACAAACTAATGTGTTGTTTTCATATGTGTGCTTGAATGTTATGATTTTATTATGTCTGTCTAGTTTTCCATTCTGTTAACCATATGTATCTGGAGCTTTACTCCAGACCTCCTCTGAAAATGGGTACCTCATGACCCAGTTGGACTTTCCTGGTAAACAAATGCCAAACAAATAAATAAAATAATGACATTTAGTACATGTAGGCTTGATTTAATATAACCTGAGATCCTCAAAATGGCTACTGGAGCACAATGTTAAGGCAAGGTAGAACTGCAGTTAGAATAACCTATGGCAGGGTAGAGCTGTAGTTAGGGAGACAGATTTAAACATTCTCCACCTGGGATGAAGACAGAGTGACTTTGGAGAAGCAGGCATTCTCTATGGAAAATAATAGGAGTATTATTGTCCAGTGAATTTTCCTTAGAACTAAGGAATGCTAGATTTTACTCCAGATGTGAATAGTAACAGTTCCTGGGGAAACTTCTTAATGTTAAGTCTGGCTGGAGGACGTCTCTCAAAACATTTCTGAATGTGCTATGATCTCCTTCTTACAGGCTTGATAGGAGAAGAACCTCTGCTTGCTGGTTAAAACCCAACTATTATTTGTACAGTTTGTGCATATATTGGGAAAAGCTTGCTCATTTTTTTCATCTGTAAAAAATATCGAACTGTTCAAAAACTGTGCTTTTGACTGAGATCTGCTATATTTACTATATTCTGAATAATGGGCACAAGCCCATAGACTGCATAGGAAGAGGGATGGATTGGAGCAAGCTTTGATTTAGGCAACTCACTTTTCTTATATTCTCTTGTACTTAGACTGAAGAAAATCAACTATATTTTCATTACTTTTTCTACAGCAAAAGTTAATAATTCATTTAAAACTTTAGGATTATGGTTGTTTTTCCCTCAGTTTGGGCCAAGATATCTGAAGATGGCACACCATTCTGTTAGTAGTACCTGCCAATTCAACCCCTGCAACTCTGCAGCTACTAAAAGCTGTACCATTTGGAAATCTGTCACTGTCTTATAATCCATCTAATAAGATACAGGTAGTAATTTAGGAGTGATTTCTTTCATTATCTAATGTGCCTTCATCTGGTAATCCCTTTTGTAAAACTATCAGTAGTAAACACGTTGAATGAAATACAGAAATCAGTTAGAATAAGTGGAAATGCACCCCTCAACCATAATCACAAAAGTAATATCTCTTGCTGAAAAAAAGTATAATTTTGAAGAGCATGCCAAAGGTGTAGTAGGTGGTGATACAGGACAGTATGAAGAGTAAGAAAACATTGCAAAATAATTATCAAATTGCTAATGGCAGGAGGAAGATGGGCTAGGATTTATGTTTCTGTTTACCTGAGATTAGAAAAGCATTTAGGATGAGTCAGAATGAAAAAAAACAAACTCATACTACAAGCAAGGTGACTCTGAATCCAAAGGCAATGATAAACGATCTAAAGCCAAAAGCTAATATGTTTATTTATAGGGTCATCTGGAAGCTGTTCTTAAGGTACATGCATGGGAAGTCATTAACTTAGATGTGAAAGTGGGACCTAGCAACACTGAGCACTGCTTTACAAGGCTCTGTACTTTGTCATGCCTGAAAGAATAATTGGCTTGTGTTAGAACATGAAAATCTTCATTTAACATTATTTTTATTGATTTCCTTAGTATGACTGAGATTAGAATTACCTGTTATAACAGTAACTCCAACAAAGTATGGATATGTAACAGCTTAACTTCCAAAAATGTAGCAAAAAAGACTACCAGAGGGTCACAGAGCTGCAAATATACCTACGCCAACAAAAATACTAATGCAAGATGACACGCATGGGAAATCACTTGTACATTTAGAGTTAGGTCTTTAGATTCTGGTCACACAGAATGCATGCATACTGCAGCATACCTTATTTAAAGTTATTTCTGTGCACAGAGTGGTCAGATGCACCACTGTTTATATTTGTGTAGCACATATGACAGAAATGGAGTAGAATACTATATTTTGTATGACTTCAGCAACAGACAAGCTTGACATATTTTATCTTCTGTAATATTTCCGTTGGTTTACAGTCTTTACCTAAAATCAGTGGTGAACAAAACTGCCTTCTTCAAAAGGTTGCTTCACCAACCTAGGATGAACACTCCAGATTTTTTTTGCAACAGGTTTTCCTCTATTGCAGTCAGTCTATTTCCACATACCAGATTTGAAAGTAAATGATGAATCAAGTGCACAGTCATGGACTCACCAATCCTGTTGCACACTAGTCAAATTATAACCTGGCCAGCATTTTTCTGGTGTCTCTTGTAGTGCTCCTTATCCTTAAAAGTTACTTACTTATACTACAGAAAACTAATCAGACCTTAACCAGGCTTTATCATGGTTCCTGTGCTCCTCCTGTGAGTGTCATTGCTCATTTATCGTAGTTCCTGTGCTCCTCCTGTGAGTGTCATGGCTCATTTATCGTGGTTCCTGTGCTCCTCCTGTGTGTCATTGCTCATTTATAGTGGCTCCTGTGCTCCTCCTGTGAGTGTCATTGCTCATTTATCATAGTTCCTGTCTCCTCCTGTGAGTGGCCTTGCTCATTTATCGTGGTTCCTGTGCTCCTCCTGTGAGTGTCTTTGCTCATTAATCGTGGTTCCTGTGCTCCTCCTGTGAGTGTCATTGCTCATTTATCGTGGTTCCTTTGCTCCTCCTGTGAGTGTCATTGCTCATTTATCATGGATCCTGTGCTCCTCCTGTGAGTGTCATTGCTCACTTATTGTGGTTCCTGTGCTCCTCCTGTAAGTGTCATTGCTCATTTATCATGGTTCCTGTGCTCCTCCTGTGAGTGTCATTGCTCATTTATCATGGTTCCTGTGCTCCTCCTGTGAGTGTCATTGCTCATTTATCGTGGTTCCTGTGCTCCTCCTGTGAGTGTCGTTGCTCATTTATCATGCTTCCTTTGCTTCTCCTGTGAGAGTCCTTGCTCATTTATCATGGTTACTGAGCTCCTCCTGTTATTGTCGTTGCTCATTTATCGTGGTTCCTGTGCTCCTCCTGTGAGTGCCATTGCTCATGTATAGTGGTTCCTGTGCTCCTCCTGTGAGTGTCATTGCTCATTTATTGTGGTTCCTGTGCTGCTCCTGTGAGTGTCGTTGCTCATTTATCATGGTTCCTGTGCTCCTCCTGTGAGTGTCATTGCTCATTTATCATGGTTCATGTGCTCCTCCTGTGAGTGTCATTACTCATTTATCATGGTTCCTGTGCTCCTCCAGTGAGTGTCATTGCTCATTTATTGTGGTTCTTATGTTCCTCCTGTGAGTGTCATTGCTCATTTATCATGGTTCCTGTACTCCTCCTGTGAGTGTCATTGCTTATTTATCATGGTTCCTGTGCTCTTCCTGTGAGTGTCATTACTCATTTATCATGGTTCCTGTGCTCCTCCTGTGAGTGTCATTGCTCATTTATCATGGTTCCTGTGTTCCTCCTGTGAGTGTCATTGCTCATTTATCGTGGTTCCTGTGCTCTTCCTGTGAGTGTCATTGCTCATTTATCGTGGTTCCTGTGCTCCTCTTGTGAGTGTCATTGCTCATTTATCATGTTTCCTGTGCTCCTCCTGTGAGTGTCATTGCTCACTCCTGTGAGTGTCATTGTTCATTTATCATGGTTCCTGTGCTCCTCCTGTGAGTGTCATTGCTCATTTATTGTGGTTCCTGTGCTGCTCCTGTGAGTGTCGTTGCTCATTTATCATTCCTCCTGTGAGTGTCATTGCTTATTTATCATGGTTCCTGTGCTCTTCCTGTGAGTGTCATTACTCATTTATCATGGTTCCTGTGCTCCTCCTGTGAGTGTCATTGCTCATTTATCATGGTTCCTGTGTTCCTCCTGTGAGTGTCATTGCTCATTTATCGTGGTTCCTGTGCTCTTCCTGTGAGTGTCATTGCTCATTTATCGTGGTTCCTGTGCTCCTCCTGTGAGTGTCATTGCTCATTTATCATGTTTCCTGTGCTCCTCCTGTGAGTGTCATTGCTCATTTATCGTGCTTCCTGCACTTCTCCTGTGAGTGTCCTTGCTCATTTATCATGGTTCCTGTGCTTCTCCTGTGAGTGTCATTGTTCATTTATCATGGTTCCTGTGCTCCTCCTCTGATTGTCATTGCTCATTTATCATGCTTCCTGTGCTTCTCCTGTGAGTTTACATGCTCATATATCAAGGTTCCTGTGCTCCTCCTGTGAGTGTCATTGCTCATTTATCGTGGTTGCTGTGCTCCTCCTGTGAGTGTCACTGCTCATTTATTGTGGTTCCTGTGCTCCTTCTGTGAGTGTCATTGCTCATTTATCGTGGTTCCTGTGCTCCTTCTGTGAGTGTCATTGCTCATTTATCATGCTTCCTGCGCTTCTCCTATGAGTGTCCTTGCTCATTTATCATGGTTCCTGTGCTTCTCCTGTGAGTGTCATTGTTCATTTATCGTGGTTCCTGTGCTCCTCCTGTGATTGTCATTGCTCATTTATCGTGCTTCCTGTGCTTTTCCTGTGAGTTTCCTTGCTCATTTATCATGGTTCCTGTGCTCCTCCTGTGAGTGTCATTGCTCATTTATCATGGTTGCTGTGCTCCTCCTGTGAGTGTCATTGCTCATTTATCATGGTTCCTGTGCTCCTCCAGTGAGTGTCATTGCTAATTTATCATGGTTGCTGTGCAAATCCTGTGAGTGTCGTTGCTCATGTATCTTGGTTCATGTACTCCTCCTGTGAGTGTCATTGCTCATTTATCGTGGTTCCTTTGCTCCTCCTGTGTCATTGCTCATTTATCATGGTTCCTGTGCTCCTCCTGTGAGTGTCATTGCTCATTTATTGTGGTTCCTGGGCTCCTCCTGTAAGTGTCATTGCTCATTTATCGTCATTCCTGTGCTCCTCCTGTGAATGTCATTGCTCATTTATCGTGGTTCCTGTGCTCCTCCTGTGAGTGTCATTGCTCATTTATTGTGGTTCCTGTGCTCCTCCTGTGAGTGTCATTGCTCATTTATCGTGCTTCCTGTGCTTCTCCTGTGAGTGTCCTTGCTCATTTATCGTGGTTCCTGTGCTCCTCCTGTGAGTGCCATTGCTCATTTATCATGGTTGCTGTGCTCCTCCTGTGAGTGTCATTGCTCATTTATCGTGGTTCCTCTGCTCCTCCTGTGAGGGCCATTGCTCATTTATCATGGTTCCTGTGCTCCTCCTGTGAGTGTCGTTGTCATTTATTGTGGTTCCTGTGCTCCTCCTGTTGAGTGTCGTTGCTCATTTATCGTGGTTCCTGTGCTCCTCCTGTGAGTGTCGTTGCTCATTTATCGTGGTTCCCGTGCTCCTTCTGTGAGGGTCGCTGCTCATTTATCATGGTTCCTGTGCTCTTCCTGTCAGTGTCGTTGCTCATTTATCATGGTTCCTGTGCTCCTCCATTGAGTGTCGTTGCTCATTTATCATGGTTCTTGTGCTCCTCCTGTGAGTGTCATTGCTCATTTATCATGGTTACTGTGCTCCTCCTGTGAGTGTCATTACTCATTTATCGTTGTTGCTGTGCTCCTCCTGTGAGTGTCATTGCTCATTTATTGTGTTTCCTGTGCTCCTCCTGTGAGTGTCATTGCTCATTTATCATGCTTTCTGCGCTTCTCCTGTGAGTGTCCTTGCTCAATTATCGTGGTTCCTGTGCTTCTCCTTTGAGTGTCATTGTCCATTTATCCTGGTTCCTGTACTCCTCCTGTGAGCGTCATTGCTCATTTAGCATGCTTCCTGTGCTTCTCCTGTGAGTTTCCTTGCTCATTTATCATGGTTCCTGTGCTCCTCCTGTGAGTGTCATTGCTCATTTATCGTGGTTGCTGTGCTCCTCCTGTGAGTGTCATTGCTCATTTATCCTGGTTCCTGTGCTCCTCCTGTGAGTGTCATTGCTCATTTATCGTGGTTGCTGTGCTCCTCCTGTGAGCATCATTGCTCATTTATCGTGGTTCCTCTGCTCCTCCTATGAGTGTCATTGCTCATTTATCGTGGTTCCTTTGTTCCTCCTGTGAGTGTCATTGCTCAGTTATCTTGGTTCCTGTGCTCCTCCTGTGAGTGTCGTTGCTCATTTATCATGGTCCCTGTGCTCCTCCTATGAGTGTCATTGCTCATTTATCGTGGTTCCTGTGCTCCTCCTGTGGGGGTCATTGCTCATTTATTGTGGTTCCTGTGCTCCTTCTGCTTATGTCATTGCTCATTTATCGTGGTTCCTGTGCTCCTCCTTTGAGTGTCATTGCTCATTTATCGTGGTTCCTGTGCTCCTCCTTTGAGTGTCATTGCTCATTTATCGTGGTTCTTGTGCTCCTCCTGTGAGTGTCATTGCTCATTTATTATGGTTCCTGTTCTCCTCCTTTGAGTGTCGTTGCTCATTTATCGTGGTTCCTGTGCTCCTCCTGTGAGTGTCGTTGCTCATTTATCGTGCTTCCTGTGCTGCTACTGTGAGTTTCCTTGCTCATTTATCGTGGTTCCTGTGCTCCTCCTGTGAGTGTCATTGCTCATTTATCGTGGTTGCTGTGCTCCTCCTGTGAGTGTCATTGCTCATTTATCATTGTTCCTGTGCTCCTCCTGCGAGTGTCATTGCTCATTTATCGTGGTTCCTTTGCTCCTCCTGTGAGTGTCATGGCTCACTTATCGTGGTTCCTGTGCTTCTCCTGTGAGTGTCATTGCTCATTTATCCTGGTTCCTGTGCTCCTCCTGTGAGTGTCATTGCTCATTTATTGTGGTTTCTGTGCCCCTCCTGTGAGTGTCATTGCTCATTTATTGTGGTTCCTGTGCTCTTCCTGTGAGTGTCGTTGCTCATTTATCATGGTTCCTGTGCTCCTCCATTGAGTCTCGTTGCTCATTTATCATGGTTCCTGTGCTCCTCCTGTGAGTGTCATTGCTCATTTATCATGGTTCCTGTGCTCCTCCTGTGAGTGTCATTGCTCATTTATCATGGTTCCTGTGCTCCTCCTGTGAGTGTCATTGCTCATTTATCGTGGTTCCTGTGCTCCTCCTGTGAGTGTCATTGCTCATTTATCGTGGTTCCTGTGCTCCTCCTGTGAGTGGCATTGCTCATTTATCATGGTTCCTGTGCTCCTCCTGTGAGTGGCATTGCTCATTTATCGTGGTTCCTGTGCTCCTCCTGTGAGTGTCATTGCTCATTTATCATGGTTCCTGTGCTCCTCCTGTGAGTGGCATTGCTCATTTATAGTGGTTCCTGTGCTTCTCCTTTGAGTGTCATTGCTCATTTATCGTGGTTCCTGTTCTCCTCCTGTGAGGGTCATTGCTCATTTATTGTGGTTCCTGTGCTTCTTCTGTGAGTGTCATTGCTCATTTATCGTGGTTCCTGTGCTCCTCCTGTGAGTGTCATTGCTCATTTATTGTGGTTCCTGTGCTCCTCCTGTTAGTGTCATTGCTCATTTATCATGGTTCCTGTGCTCTTCCTTTGAGTGTCATTGCTCATTTATCGTGTTTCCTGTGCTCCTCCTGTGAGTGTCATTGCTCATTTATCCTGGTTCCTGTGCTCCTCTTGTGAGTGTCGTTGCTCATTTATAGTGGTTCCTGTGCTCCTCCTGTGAGTGTCATTGCTCATTTATCATGGCTCCTGTGCTCCTCCTGTGAGTGTCATTGCTCATTTATTGTGGTTCCTGTGCTCCTCCTGTGAGTGCCATTGCTCATTTATTGTGGTTCCTGTGCTCCTCCTGTGAGTGTTATTGCTCATTTATCGTGGTTCCTGTGCTCCTCCTGTGAGTGTCTTTGCTCATTTATCATGGTTCCTGTGCTCCTCCTTTGAGTGTCGTTGCTCATTTATCGTGTTTCCTGTGCTCCTCCTGTGAGTGTCATTGCTCATTTATCGTGGTTTCTGTGCTCCTCCTGTGAGTGTCATTGCTCATTTATCATGGTTCCTGTGCTCCTCCTCTGAGTGTCATTGCTCATTTATCATGGTTCCTGTGCTCCTCTTTTGAGTGTCGTTGCTCATTTATCGTGGTTCCTGTGCACCTCCTCTGAGTGTCATTGCTCATTTATCGTGGTTGCTGTGCTCCTCCTGTGAGTGTCATTGCTCATTTATCCTGGTTCCTGTGCTCCTCCTGTGAGTGTCATTTCTCATTTTTCGTGGTTGTTGTGCTCCTCCTGTGAGTGTCATTGCTCATTTATTGTGGTTCCTTTGCTCCTCCTGCGAGTGTCATTGCTCATTTATTGTGGTTCCTTTGCTCCTCCTGTGAGTGTCATTGCTCATTTATCGTGGTTCCTGTGCTCCTTCTGTGAGTGTTGTTGCTCATTTATTGTGGTTCCTGTGCTCCTCCTGTGAGTGCCATTGCTCATTTATCGTGGTTCCTGTGCTCCACCTTTGAGTGTCATTGCTCATTTATCGTGGTTCCTGTGCTCCTCCTTTGACTGTCATTGCTCATTTATAGTGGATCCTGTGCTTGCCCTGTGAGTGTCATTGCTCATTTATCGTGGTTCCTGTGCTCCTCCTGTTAGTGTCATTGCTCAGCACTCTAAGGGACTCACATTGTACCTCCTGCATTAGCTACAGTGTTCTGAGCTGACCAGGCTCAATGCATCCTGGGTTATGACTAACAAGTGGGGCTTACTGTTCATATCTTAAGTAATCTCTTAAATCTTTATTCCTCTTATCTACATTCTGTTGTCCTCTTCCAGAGCTAGTGAAAGGATAATTATTGCCCTGATCCTTCTTTTTCTGCTAAATATGAGCCCAAACTTATTGCAGACTAAGTGGGTACTACACAGTTTACAAAAATGAAAAATTGCTGCCAACTGAATTTTGCACACTCATTTAGTCACAAAAGAGATCAACTCCTACTTGTTGAACTGTCTTAGCTCCACTGAAAGGAACAATTATTTTTCTGGTAATCGGAACCTTTATGTTGCCGTATTTTGTCCATCACTGATTTCTCTATGTTTCTGCAGCTGATGATCTGTCTTACATTTGTGTATGTTTCTCTTTCATTTACATATAAACGAAGCTTCCCTTGGCTATGAAAGAAATGGCCTTCTTACCACACATTGTGTTGTGCAATGTCACCTCCAAATCTTGCACTACTCATTGCAGTTCACAGCTAATTCATTCTGTACTATTACTGAGACTAACAACAAATGCCTCTTTTAATCCAAGGCTCTCCCTTTTCCTCACTTTACAACTAAGTCTAGTATATGGCTAATCTGGCACTGATTTTCTACTTGTGAGCACTTAACCTGTAACAACTATCCTGTTAAGTGGCTCTTCTGTAGGGGTGCAAACCTGTATTCACTGTCTTTGGTGTCATCAGATCAGGTAAAACTCAAAAGAAAACTCTTGCTATGACAATGCTACAAAAGTATCATCAGTGCCCACACAGTTACCCAGTTTTATTGTAAGTACTATGATCTTCTTTAATTAATTAGAAAGTCATTATGGCTATTATGTAAACTAATTTGTGCTGTTATGTTATCTGCTCTGTACTACAATGTCCTACTAGTTGGAATGTGTCCTTAATATTAGATTTAGGAATACCATTGTACCCTATGGAACCATCTACCTGCACAAATATTTATATTAGATGAAAGACAATAGCAGTTTTATACTGGCTTTCTAGTAAGAAGCCAAATGATAGCAACAGCTCCATCGCTCTAGACTTGATCACCTCCTTTAAATCCCGTCGAGTTAAGGTTGCCAACTCTCCAGAATTTTTCTGGACAGTCCAGAATTATGGGACACTGTCACTGACATTGAAGAATACAAGACTATATTTGATTGAGCACAGCAATATTGTATGACATTCTCCTCGAGGGTAGGTTAATGCACACTTCTATTTTGCACTCATTTTGCTTTTCCATACATGTCCAGAATTTTTGACATGAAAAGTTGTCAACTCTAAGTAGAGTATGACAATTTATGGATGGTGGGACTCCCATCACCAAAATAACCACTAACCAGAGTTACTGAGTAGGACCATCAAGGAGTAGATCATGGGAATACAGGAAGCCAGAGATATTTTTTTGCCTCACACCAAGGTTAACCTTCCACCAGTCTTAGAGCTCAGTATATAGCAACCTGAAGTAATAATTCAGAGAACCTTAAGCTAGCTCAGTGGCACATAGGAATAATACACTGAGTATAACACAGCTGACATGGGTTCGAATAGTAACTTTGGTACAGGAAGACACAGTCAGGATGGGAGAATAATAAAGAAGTAAAGCCTTACCCAGACAAGGTTGAAAAGCATAGCACAGAGCTCATGTCCCAGTAATGTATCCATGGACAACAGAAGCCTAGGGAAGCCATCAACTCCATAAGAGGCAGGTGGCCTGAGGGGAACACCAGCCATGGAAGTGAGTAACAGCTCTATGCTGCATACACTGCATGTCCTCTCCTGGAGCTTTTCACTTATATGGGAGAAGTAGCTAACGATTCTTTTGGGACTGGCTCTCACCTGCTTAGAAAACAGATGGGCAGAGTTACAGCAATCAAAACAAGTCAAAAGGCATGGAGGGAAGCAAACAAATTAAAAAAAAACTCAGATGAAACTGGTTTAAATAGATCTCAATTACTAACAAGACATACAGTTGTATATGTCAAGTATCTAATAAATTGGATTTATTCCAATAATTTAACAGGGGTTACCTGAACTTAATGAAGTGAATAAATATTATAAACTATAAAATAAAAAGGCATCAAAACACAGAATGAGGTTCTTGGCATTTATTTCAGGTATGAGTTTTATTTTTTTTTTGCAATGTTAAATCAAAAGAACCAAAGTGCTCTTCAGATTGATGTATAGTGTTGTCTCGCTTGCTCTGTTAAAGTAATAGCAGTGTGTTAATTACTTCTTGATATATTTTATTCCCTAAGTATTCAGGCACACAACTGCTTCAATGGTAGGTCCTAAAGTGATTTTGGGAGGGCATCGGGGTCATCCATCTACTCAACCAAGAGAATGGTTAGGCCTAAAAGCAAAATACGTTATTGTTAGAATGATAGTGAGAGCACAAACTACCATGAGACTACTTATATGACAGCCTTCCCTGGCCACAACTCTCCATCAGAACAGAATGCCCAGGACAGAAAATGACTGGGCATGGCTGATAAAATAAAGCTTGATGGTCAGCAGAGAAAGTGGGAAAAAGTAAACAGGAAAGAAAAAGTAAAAACTCAGACATCCCCTCCCACAAGAATATATATGCATACATATTCACTCAGATATGAACATAAATGCACATTCATGTTCCCATACAAATTAATTACAGATGGGATGTTCACTTCTCCAGTAATGAATATCAGCAGGTGATTGATATGCCACTGTCCTTACTTAAAATAAGGAAGCCTATTCACTGTAAATGGAAATTGCAAATAAGTCCCCTTCTTTTATTTGTTTTCCTGCCCTCCCAGCATGACCATCAAGCCATTATCCTGCCCCATAGTTTAAATAAGATAAGGGTTCCTTGTTCCCCTGTTCTGGACCTTCTCAGTCTGAGGCAGCAGCCAACACCAGTCTCAGTATGAGACATCTAAAACAAATTCAACTAAGCCTTGACTAAATTAAGCTTGACTGTATTCATGTATTTCAGAGTTTGAAATCATAACTGTGTAATTTACATTTGATGAAAAGGAGATATACTGATCTACTAAGAGACAATATACATAAAGGAGATGGCAATGAATTTGCCCACAAAAACAGTTTTATAAAGTTTAAAATAAAAAGCTATCAAACCACAGAATGAGTTTTTTGGCAAGTTTATTGATCAATAAATATAGCTGTTTTTATGACCATTAAGACAGAAAAGATGCTAATTTCACAGCAAGAATATACAATCTACCAAAATTAAAAGCAGGTAAGCTGGATGCTTTAATAAACCATTTTATTAATGAATATGCACTATGGCATAATTGTTGGAGATTAAAATAACCAGTAACATACTCGAATAAGGGTAGATAGGGCTCTATTATAAAAAAAGATGTTCACTTCATCTTCATTAGAATGCAACATTATTGCAAATAGTCATTTTACCTACTGGGAAAATCAACACCTTGAATAGAATATGCATTCCTAAATGCTTTCATGTGAAAGACTTGAACATTTGTCCCTTTGCCAAGATACCGCTAATCAACCATCTTAACAGTTTTGAGTTTGCTTTTGTTAAATATGTGTAGGTAAAAATCACACTAACAAAATAACACAGGCACATTACAATAAGCTGGGCAGTGCTGAAAAGAGACAGAGTAGGAATAAAGGGCATAGCCAGAAATGTATATATTCAACTCGGACCTTAGGCTGTTGACCCTACCTGTTATTTAAAAGTGTGCTCAACTCTCAAAATGCTCCTCTATGCACTTCAGAAAGGAACACACTTACTTACAATTTTTGACACTTATAACTGTAAAAAGGCTATTTTTGAGCTGCATTCTTCTTAGGAATGAATGTTTGGTATATTAAGCAAGTAATAATGCTCAACAGGGTGTGAGTTAATGTGTAATTAATGCCCACCCAGGGGTGTTGTGAGGCCCAATTCCACAGCTGGAGGACCTCTACACCCTGGAAGGGCATTAATTACACATTAACACACACCCTGGAGGGCATTATTACACTTGGAGAGTTGGATCTGTAAAATTGGTGTGTTTTACTTATTTATATTTTTTTATTAGTATATTATTTTTTTAATATATTTTGAATGTAAAATAGTTCCTCCGCTTAATGTTTCAAAGTTGCTGAAGCATATGTAAATGGTGTTAGAGGAAGCATTTTACACCCAAAATATATCCTTTTTAAAGATATCTACATATTTAATTAATTTTTTGGTCCCTTACTGCTAAAATGGTTTCTTGTCAGTCATTGGGTATTGAAGTCTCTAAATAATGACATACATTTGACTTTCTGACTTTATTTTTACTTCAGATAATTCATGTTAACACAAACCACGTCATTTGAATTACTTTTTAAATTTTTAACATTTAAAATCTGTTCCTATTTCGGAGCCTTCATTCCCCCTTTATTTCAGGCCTTATCCACATTTCTTAAGCTAAAAGGTCAATAGTTATGCAAACCTCGTATCTGCTGCTGCCAGTGTTCCATCAATCTCACCGTCTCTCCCTCTGTCATACAGACAATGCCCCCCCACACACATCTGTATTTCAGAAAATGCATGCTAACACAAGTCCTATTACTGCAGCAACTTTGTGATTTTTTTAAACAGGAATATGTTCCTCTTTGGAGCCTTTGCTTCCCCTTTATTCAACATTTTATTCAGTTAACTTATCTAAGTGTTGAAAGGTAAGTAAATCTCTTGACTGCTGCTACTGCAACTGGTGGATCGCTTTCATTCTTCACTTTCTCTCTCTCTCTCTCTCTCTCTCTCTCACTCACACACACTTCGCTTTGATGCACGCATTCACACAGACAGACAGAAACATAAACACACACACACAGAAACAGAAACACACACACTTTTTTTCTGTTATATTTAGATTTTTACACTCGATAAACAGCAACAGCACTGCTTGGCAAGTGTAAAATAAAGGCTTGATCATTCTCGCTTTCATTCACATGCATACATACACTCACGTACAGATATAAACACAAACACACTTTTGTTTTTCAGTTTTCTTTTTTTTAATATATTTTACACTTGCTAAACAACAGAAGCGCTGCTTAGTGAATGTAAAATAGTGGTGACCATTAGGTTTTTTCAGTCACAGGTCCACAGCAGCTTTATATGCTGCCATATTGCAGTGGACTTGTTTTTCACCGGGCATTACTTGTACAGTAATACCATCCTGGAGAATATTTGTTCTCCAATCAGGGTGCTGGTATACATTTTGCCCATTTTCTAAAGTACAGTATTTTCAGTGGAGACCCAAGGAGAAAAGCTCCAACAAAAAAAAGATGCAAAAGAAATGACATACCTTCAGAATTGTACAAGATTACAGTGAGTATGCCTAGCCACACCCTTGAGTGTGATACAGATTTTAAATCATTCAGTCCTGGGCCACGAGAGTCTAAAGAAAGACAGAGAATGGAACACACTGTTCTTGAATTCAAATACAACAAGAAAAAAACGTTGGGTTTAAGCCTATTAAATCATATGGCATGATCACAAGCAGCGCAACAAGATTAATTAGTGTAAGGCCCAAGAAGTTAAAGAAATGCTGGTGGTAACACATTTTTAAAACAGAAACAAATTCTCTGGACAGGTATATTAAACTAAGTGTGGAGAAAGCATCAACAGATTTATGATGAGAGCCTAATAAGCAACATAAAAGACAATAAGATAAACCATTTAACGTAATGGAAAGAGGCCTGATCCCCTTCCCCACCAAACAGAGAATGAGATTGAAGTCGATGACATGAAGGATACTCCTAACATGTTCTGCGGACATTTTGTCAGGTTATTTGAGATATAAGAATACAAATTAATACCGTTATCCTGACCCCTTTGCTAGAATTTGTTTCCTTTCTCTTTATTTTTGCTCTCACCAGCTCTCATTCTGCCATTCACAGACTCCTTGTCATTTCCAATAACTATTCTTACCACTTTCCTGTACTCTCCTACTACTTTTATTGATATTCCTTGTGTCTTTCTTGACACTTATTCCCTTTTTTGTGCATTCTGTACATGACTCAAAGTTCCTTCATCTTTTTTCTGTGCATCTGTCCTCCTTTAGCAGCCATATGCACCTCATTGATATCTGTTTGGCAGCCATGTACACAATATCTATGTTTACTCAGCAGCCACATGTGCCACACGTATGTTGGCTCAGTAGCCATGTACACAATATCTATGTTTACTCAGCAGACACATGTGCCACACTTATGCTGGCTCAGTAGCCATGTACACAATATCTATGTTTACTCAGCAGCCACATGTGCCACACGTATGTTGGCTCAGTAGCCATGTACACAATATCTATGTTTACTCAGCAGCCACATGTGCCACACGTATGTTGGCTCAGTAGCCATGTACACAATATCTATGTTTACTCAGCAGCCACATGTGCCACACGTATGTTGGCTCAGTAGCCATGTACACAATATCTATGTTTACTCAGCAGCCACATGTGCCACACGTATGTTGGCTCAGTAGCCATGTACACAATATCTATGTTTACTCAGCAGCCACATGTGCCACACGTATGTTGGCTCAGTAGCCATGTACACAATATCTATGTTTACTCAGCAGCCACATGTGCCACACGTATGTTGGCTCAGTAGCCATGTACACAATATCTATGTTTACTCAGCAGCCACATGTGCCACACGATGTTGGCTCAGTAGCCATGTACACAATATCTATGTTTACTCAGCAGCCACATGTGCCACACGTATGTTGGCTCAGTAGCCATGTACACAATATCTATGTTTACTCAGCAGCCACATGTGCCACACGTATGTTGGCTCAGTAGCCATGTACACCATATTTATGTTTACTCAGCAGCCACATGTGCCACACTTATGTTGGCTCAGTAGCCATGTACACCATATTTATGTTTACTCATCAGCCACATGTGCTACATTTATGTTGGTTCAGCCACATGTGCTACATTTATGTTGGCTCAATAGAAATGTACACCATATTTATGTTTACTCAGCAGTCAGATGTGCCACACTTATGTTGGCTCAGTAACCATTTATACCATATTTATGTTTACTCAGCAGCCACATTTGTTCACATTTATGTTGGCTCAGTAGCCATGAGCTCCATATTTGGATTTGCCATCAGTTATGATATGTACTATATTGCAATAGCACTGTCTTGTGGCATGCTTTGCATTTTTACATTCTGCTTATTTGTTTGTGTCTTTCGGCTTTTCCCTGTTAGGGGTCACCACAGCAGAACTCCGGTCCACTAATGATTGGCAGCAGATTTTTACGTGCTGGCTTGCCGGGCCTAACGCACAACCTTCAACGAAGGAATGCCCATTTACGCATATCGCCACTCAGAAGGCGCTCTAACTGAGAATCGAATGGGCAACGTCTAACTGTGAGGCGACAACGCTACTGCAGCACCACCACCACAGTGTTTTTACATTCTGCTTATATTTACCAATTAGTACACCAAGTTTACTGATCAATATACCAGTTTTAATGCTGTGGGTGTGTGTTATGTGCTGTTCTTTGTATAACTGGTGTGATGAACTGCTGTCTGTATTCATTAAATAATTTACATGCTACTCAGCCACTCTTTGTTTGTATCACATAGTAGTAATGGTGTAGCAAATGTCACAGATCCTGTCATAAACACTTATTTTTATTTATTTTTTTATTTTATTTAAGTTTGATGACCGGGGAAGTCCACTGGGCCAAGAAGAGCCTGTTTTCAGTGGAGTCCCAGGGAGAAAAGCTCCACAATAATTGTAAGTTACATTTTGCATGTTACAAAATGACATAGTTCATACAGCTAATTAAACATTTACAGATATGCTCCATGATATTTGCAATTGGCTTGTCACAATGTTACAAAAATGAAAAGACATAATTCAATACAGAAATTTCAACATTTACATAAAGTGAATATTTTTGTTATAAACTAAATTGTAGGTTTAACATTCCAAAATATATAGCTACTAGCCATTAGTAGGTTAGGAAAATATTATTCATGGAGAGGGTAATAGTATATTTGAGATTGGAGAGTATAGTACAATAGATATTAGAAATTAGTTTTTAGTAGGGGATGGATTGTTTTAGGTGGGATGAAGTAATAGTAGAGGTAGTTGGATGAGTCAGACCAAGGTGGAATGAAGGGGGAAGGGACTTAAGTTGGAGCGTAGCAAGGGCATTCCCATTTGGATTTGGAAGAAAGATGAGAAAGATGAGAGAGTAGCTGAGATTTGAAATTTGTATGGTTAGGTAGGTTGTGTAGGTGTGTGGGGAGAGAGTTCCACTGTATAGCTAAGGAGTGGAACAGCAGTAGATGGCCAGGAGGTCATGCAGGTTTGTGGCAGCAAGGTAGTTGGGTAGTTCAAGCCAGTTGAGGATGAGGAGGGAGTCGCAGTGGTGGGATGAGTTTTTTGAACAGGTTGCAAATTTGGAGATCTTGTGGTAGCAGGATTCAAGTTTGGACTGAAGGCGAAGATGGAGACTGGGGAAAAGAGGGGCACCATACATAAGGGAGAGGAGTAGGAAGGTGGATGCAAGAGTCTGACGGGTAGGGGGGCTTAGGAAGCAGTTGTGCCTGTAAAGGAGACCTAACTTTTGGTCGGTTTTCTTGATTGTGGAGCAGATGTGGGTGTCAAATTTTAGTTCTTCATCAATAATGATGCCAAGAAGCTTAGTGTTGGGAACAATTTCAAGGAGGGTGTGTTTTGGCTCTGTATGGTGAATGTGGATTTGTCAATGGAGTTTTTGGTAGGGGAAAACATTAGTTTGGTTTTATTTGCATTTAGTGCTAGATGGTTAGACTGCATCCAGGTTTCTGTTTTGGAGAAAGCTAGTTGGGGTTTTTCCTAGGAGCTCAAAGGGGGAGAAGGCTGAGCAGATGGTTGTTGAGTCATCTGCATATTGGATGATAGATGAGTCTGGGATGGATTGGTGAAAGTTGTTAATGAATAGGTTGAAGGGAAGAAAGTCAAGAACAGAACCTTGTGGGACACCTGTGGGTGTGGGAAGGAAGGAGGAGGTTGAAGTTTTCCATTGGACAGCTTGTTGGCAGTTGGACAAATAGCTGGAAAACCAGGCGATGGTGGTGGGTGAGAGGTGTAGGGTGGAGAGTTGGATATAAGTAAGGTGTGTGAGATAGTATCAAAGGCCTTTGACAGATCCAGGAATAGTGTGGATATGAACTAACCTGAGTCGCATTTGAAATTTATGGTTTTAAGAAAGGAAAGAAGGGCAGTCATGGTGCTGTGGCCAGGGTGGAAGCCATGTTGTGTAGGGGAGAGGAGACTGTTTAGTGTTAGGTGTGTCATGAGTTGTGCTTGTATTGTTTTCTCTAGTATTTTAGAAAGAGGGGAAAGGATGGCAATAGGTATGAAGTTGGTGGTATCAGTATTTTTGCCACCTTTGTGGAGGGGAATGATGTAAGCATGGCGCCAGGTAGAAGGGATATATGATTCTTGTATGGATCTATTTTTAAGAATAGAGATGGGATAGGCAATGCTGTCTGCAGATTGTTTGACGAAGGCAGGTGGAAGGTTGTTGGGTGCATTGCAACAGGGTTTGAGTTTGAGGAAAAGTCTATTTATAGTGCTTGTGGGGATGGGCTTGAGGCAGAAGGATGTGGAGTAAGGTGATGATTGGTGTGGTGGTTGGGGCAGGACTAGGTGGTGGTGGAGGAGCAGGGTGGGAAGGAGGCTGATAGCTTAGCTATGCAGTCTATGAAGAATAAGTTGAACTGGCTGGCTGTTTCAAGGTTGGAGAGGTTGGGGTCTGGGCAGGCAGGGGTTTTCTTTGTTGCCAGGATGCAGCATGGATGAGATGGAGTCACAGAATTTTTTGGGATTTGTTGAGTGCAAGGACTGGGGTTTGGAGTAGTGGGCTTTGCGGTCTTTAATTATTAGTGTTTTTTCTGAGTTTCGTAGTTGCTTATACAGTTATTTGAAAATAATGTGCAGACATCAATTTAGGCTGTTTTTTGTTTATCATATTATCATCTAAATATTAAAAATACTGTCCAACTTTTTTTTGTAATATTTATGTGAAAATACAGAGCATTTCAGTGGACAACATGCCAGTGATTATACCATTTCCATCTTCTCTTTCTTTATGAAATACATTTGAGTGGTTGGAGGAGATTAGTGACAGTAGGCCTTCTGGAATCTTCCTTAAGTTGGCTCTAGGGTAAGCAATAAGAAACAGAAAAAGCTTACGAAGAAAAAAAGTGAAAGCCATCATTATAAAATTCCTTAAGACTTAAGAATTATGTTGTTTTTTAAAACTATCAGTATAGAGGTTTAGAAGGAGATGATGTATTTTAAAGTGAATATAAATAAATAAATAGACTTGAGCTTTATTCAAAATATCTCATTTATTACAGAACTGGAACACAACTATTTTTTTAATATGAAAGATTATTATTCTTTTTTTCCAAGATGAATGTTTGTGAATAGATATTTTTTAATCGCAATACTCAGCACAAAGTCCTTGAGGTGATTCTACTAAGCAGAGACATATGTTGAAGAAATCAGGGTCTGCAAATGTCATATTTTTATTTGTCGTGCAATGGGTGTGAATGTATTTTTTTAAATAATTTCTGAAAATGTTATTGTGCCATGCTGGGCTAGGCTAGAACATCATATTCATGGAAGTTTAGTGCAACAACAAATGAACGTGTATAGGTGGGTTCATTTGCATGTTTATAGTTTTCATAGCTGTTCATTAAAGGTAAAATGAAATGCATTTACAATGATGGCTACTTTTGAACCTGTCGTAGTAAAAAGGGAAACATGGGATAATGTTATTTTATCTTCACTTGATTGGTGAAAGGATAGTCCTTGTTAGAAGTGAGGTTGATTGCTTTACTGTGATTTATTTTCACTATGGAGGAAAAATCTGTGGAGAAATTTGTTGTATTCTTATTTTTTCCTAAAACGGAGAACATCAATATCTGTGCAGTAACTGAGACCTGGTTCAAGGCTCCAGAGAGCACCCCTGCAATACCAGGCTACAATTCTTCCCACACTTTTTGGCCACAAAACCAAGACCGAAACACTAAAGGTGGAGGAGTGTCCATATTCACCAAGGATATTCATACCTCCAGTCTAGTTGCCCAACACAATGCATCTGAAATTCTCCAGGTGCAACTAACACTAGGTAAGACTGCAATCCAAATTGTAGCTTGCTACAGATTCCCCACCATGCCCCAAGATTCTCACTACACCTTTCTAAACATACTGGAAAATATTAAGATACAACAAAACACCCTAATGCTGGGTGATTTCAACTACCCTGCCATTAATTGGGAAAACTACTCGGGGACCAACTCCTTTTGCCAACGGTTCTTGGAATTCATAAATTCACAGCGCCCTGGATCAACTAATCCATTGTCCCACTAGGTGCTCCAATATCCTAGACCTGGTCATTACCAACATGGGAGATAGATGCGCCACACCAGTGGTCACCCCCTCATTGGTCAGGTCTGACCATAAGCAAATCACCTTTGACATCCACATCCCATCCCCACCCCCCCAGTAAGGAAACCTCCTTAAAAAACTTCTCCAAAGCCAACTTCATGCTACTGAAGTCAGAAGTGACAAACTTCACAACACCCACGCAGACGGGATCTGGAAGTTCGACTGCAGAATCCTACACTAAGGCACTGGACGAGCACATCCTCTCATGCATGAATTTTGCCATCCCAAATAGAACCAAGATGTTCTTCTCCAAAAAAAGGAAGCCAATCTGGTGGTCCCTTGCTATAAACAAACTATACAACAGAAGGAAGAAACTGCTGCAGAAAAGAGGAAAATCCCAGGATGCAAAAATCTCCCTCACCAGCATCAGTAAGAAGCTGAGATCCCTCATAAAATCCTCAAAAGCTAGTTATGAAAATAAAATTGCCAAAGATTCCAAAGACAACCACAAGGCATTCTATAGTTATGTCAAGAATCTAAATGGCAATGCTAAGATCTTCTCTGAGCTACAACAGAATGGCATTAAATATACTGATCCCAAGTATATTGCCAATATCTTGGCAGATCGATTTAGTGCCAACTTCACCCCCTCTCACCCCCTAAAGGGCCCATCTCAGTACCAAAAGATTGCCAAATTCTGATAATCATGGCCACACAGGTAGAAACTGCACTCTCCAAAGCTAAGAATACAGCATCCATGGGACCAGATGACATCCCAGACTGTGTACTACATGGACTACAAAATGAACTGGCACCTCACCAAAGTGTCATGTTTAGTCATAGCCTCACCTCAGGCTTCGTGCCCAGTGAGTGGCGCACAGCTACAGTTATCCCACTCCACAAGGGAGGATCCGCCTTGGATCCCAGGAACTACCGTCCCATCAGTCTGACAAGCCTGATCTGCAAGGGCATGGAACGCATTATCATGAAACTTATAAACAAAGACATTGGCAACCTTCAAACAGTGGACCCCACCAGTTTGGGTTTGTGAAAGGCCGATCTTGTCTCCTGAATCTGATTGACTTCTTCGAATCCATTTCCAGAGCTGTGGACGAGGGTAAGGTGGTCCACACAGCCTATCTGGACCTTGCCAAGGCCTTCGACACCATCCCCCACTCTGGAATCATAGATAAACTTACTAAGCTGGGCATAAATCCCTACGTCACTCGATGGGTTGCCAACTGGCTTACTGACAGAACCCAGACTGTAAAAGTAGCCGACTCCAAATCCAGCTCCAGACAAGTCACAAGTGGAGTATCTCAGGGTTCAGTCCTGGGACCACTCTTGTTTGGCATCTACTTCTCCGAAGTACAGGCCAACACTAAGGGACTCTGGCTAACAAAGTTTGCAGATGACTGCAAACTGGGAGCCATTATTGAATCCCCAAATGATGTGGATATTCTACAAAAGGGCCTTACAGAAACAGATGCCTGGTGCATGAGCCATGGGCTCAAGCTTAATGCCAAGAAATGTATAGTTATCCCCTTTGGAAAAAAACATGTACCAATGAATTACCACATAAGTGGCAGGACACTAAACATCGAAAGTGTGATGAGAGACTTAGGGACACAGGTGGACAGTGGTCTCACTTTCGATAACCACATCGCCACAACAGTCAGGAAATCCTTCTATGTGGCACACCTCATCACTAACAGCTTTTCATCCAGAAAAAAGGAGGTCATTGTCCCACTGTACTCATCCCTCATTAGACCCATTATAGAGTATAATGCCTCGCTTGGTATGTACCTCACAAGACATCTGCAACAGCTGGAAAGGCCACAGAAATACCTTACTAAAAGAATCACAGGCCTAAAGCAGATGCCATATGCTGACCGTGTAAAAAAACTCCAGCTATACTCTGTGGCATATCGTCTACTCAGAGGCGATCTCTGCTTAACATACAAGGCCATGTCAAACCCTGAGCTGTTGGACATCCTCCACTTAAATAAATCTCAATCTCTCAGAGACACATGCTCCAGGGATCTAAACCTTGTCATCACAATGAACAAAACATGCTGGAGGGATAGGCTCCTGACTCAGAGATTCCCCATACTCTGGAATAGACTGGCCATTACATGTCAAGGAGAGCGCCTCATTGGCCCACTTCAAAAGGAAACTTGATGATTGGATGGGAGATAGGAAATTCACCCCGGGGATCATGTCAGTTGCCCTGCTAGACAGGGTTCCAGAGAAGTAAATATTGTGGGAAGAAATATCCAGGGAATTGTTATGGCTAGGCTTGCATAGGCCCTAGGGCCAATAGCCTAGTACCAACCTATGAACCTATGAACCTATATTTTCTGAACAATGAGTACTGAAATGGCAAATAAAGCCTGTAATATTGCACTAGCTTCCAGTCATGTTCCATTAGTAATGTTTCTATTATGAACTATTGATTTTCATAATATATTTGTATTATACATATATTAATATATATATATATATATATATATATATATATATATATATATATATATATATTGTTTTTGTTTTTTTTTTAATGCATTTTTTTGGTATTATTAATTGTCTTTGAGAGTTATCCCTGATGTGTAGTACTCCCCTGACCCACATTGTTTTCAGCATTTTAAGTGCCTTTAAGGCATGATATGTATATCTGGTGTCTAGGGGTCTCTCCCTAGCAATTTTGTAGGATTTGCTCATTAGTCTAGGGGAGTGTGCAGGTATGACAGGCCCTATCCCCATCCCCCAGCACACACACACACACACACACACACACACACACACACACACACACACACACACACACACACACACACACACACACACACACACACACACACACACACACACACACACACACACACACACACACACACACACACACACACACCCAGCCAATCACACTCATAAACACTCTCACCCATTTACCTACACACACACACAAAACTAACCTGCCCCACCAGCAACCCCCGTACTGCAACTTCACAGGCAGATACACCCTCTCTCATGTAGTCCCTTACATGCTCACACATGTCTGCACACTACCAGTTCAATATACTCCCCGGCAAGCAATTCTGGGGGAAAGCATATGTCTAATTAGCATATGTCTTTCTCCCAGAATGCCTCATTGGAGACAGCCCACTCCAGTACTGTATATCTTCATGTTCAAGCAGCATGACAGGGCTATCTCTGACTTCAAAAAAGCCACCACAAGGTGTAGGGCCAGCTCTGAATTCAAAAAGCTCATCACAAAGTGTAAGGCCATCTTTAAATTAAAAAGTTCACCACAAGGTGAACAGCTAGTGTACACCTTCTCTGTAACCTAAATGGATATGACTAATTTTAACTGTACAGAAGAAATGGTAGATCTTAATAGTCCTTCAGTCCTAGTGTGTTTTTGCAGTTTTGTAGGAAAGTGATTATGTTCTGCTGTAACTATGCAACCAAAAACAATGCAATCACTTGGACAGAGGATTTATTTGTTGCTTCAAAGCAGAAGTAGTGAGTATAAAAGTGCTACAAATAGTATACATTTAGAAAGTAATAAATTTCTACTTTTTTCTTCAATAATGTTTTCTTTTTGAACCATATATCAATCTCTTTTTTTCCATTGGCCTATAAATGTATTGTATACAAGTATAATATATGCATCCAGTAGCATTTATCAATAAAATGCTCATTTCACCCTGTATGAAGGCCTGCTTTCCTACATATTATATGCATGTACAGTCTGTACATGTCATGTAATTTTTTTTCAATAGAATTCTTTTTTGAGACATATAATGGTCTATTTTATCCTTGTTAAACAGCCTGTGAAGGTATTGCTTACATGGAAACTGAGAAAGTATTGCATACATCCATAATATAAGGATACTCTAACTTTTCAATAAAATGGTAAGGTTTTACATTAACTGACAGGTGACTGTAACACTTTTATAATGTGTCCATCCCACTAATAAACTTGGCTGTACCCTCATGTGGCCTTTTCATGGATAATTGCTGTTTGGATGGTGAAAGGTTGCAGACCTGTGATTTAAGGAATAAACAAATTATTTTTATGCTTTTAGCACTTGGAGAGTAATACAGCTGTTTCAGTAAAACAGGCTTTTCTGGGAAGTCATTTATTTGCATTGAATGAATCAGGTTTAAATCTAGCTGTATAAAGGAGCAGCCAGGAAGGTAAGTAACTCACTTTTCTAAGATGAACTAATCTGAATCATTTCTTGGGAATCTGTATGTAATTCTTTCACTGCTTTATATTAAGGAGCGAATGTAGTGACTCACTGAGCTGTTCTGTTTTGCATAACAGAGCAGATAAAGGACTTGTAACTGATAAACTTGATATTATTAGAAAATAATCTCCAATCCCATTTCCATTTTATGATACTTAGTTGTAGAAATGCCTAAACGTATGTCCATATTTTTATCAGATCGTGTCACTGTAGCTAGACTACTCTAGAGTTATAATAAACAACGATCTGGGGGAATTATCGAAACCTTGCAGCAACATTAATAAAGCATGTTGAGTCTAGAACTTTTTATGGACAGATAAACAGGTAAATACAATTAGATAATGGAATTATTGACACAGTTAATTCAATTGCCAGTTCCCACTACATCTTTATCCCTTTGTACATAGATGTTCTATTAATCTTGATTATGACACGCTCAGATTTAATTTCTGCTGCCTCCCAGTGGGCATTTTTTGAAGTCTCAAAACATGTTACCGACTGCAGCAAGCTAAGAGAAATATGCTGCTGGGATAAATAAACATTTCATGCAATGGCTTACAGCTGAATAAATCCAATATTTTCTACACACTTTGTACCTAGATAAATTTTATGCACGATTTTATCAGTGGGGAATAAAACTGTTCAACAGTTTTACCATACAGATGGTCAACAAAACCAATTTTAATTGCATTGTGCCTATGAAGGCAAATTCACAGAAGCATGCTATAAATCTATTTGTTTATGTTACTTAATAAATGTTTAAAATTTTGCATGATATGTCAGTTGAACAACTTCTGCACCTAGAAGCTTTTGATAATGCAATAATTTGCATCCCTTATGTTTTGCTTTTATTATATTTAATTTAGTGGTGTGACTTCTACTATAAACAATGTAGTGCTTCACTCCCTGAAAACCTTTAACAGACTTAAAAGATACATCACTTTCCATGGTAATATAAATATAATGTCTTCATCTTTAGACATTTACAAGCATTTCTTTAAAACAGTGCTTGCAACATTAATTACAGCTGTTTTAGCTGCATATTAAAAATGCCTTGGTCTGCAGTAGAATTCAAGACAGTTTTTGTTTCCACAAATAAGAAATAAATTGTTGAGCATATGAGATAATGCCTTTGATAGAAACAAAATGTATTTATTAAATCTATAGAAATACAGGATATGCTTAGAAGGATTATTATACTAGTCAGAAAGAATATCTAAATAAAATGCCACCCATTTAATTTAATTTTCAAAGTAACTTTTCCATTTGTTATTTTACATAGCAGTGAATCATGTTTTTTTTGCAGTTTGCATATAATTCAAGTTGCTCATATCTCTGCTAGGAATGAGTTCTTATGAGCATGATTTACTGGTATCCTGTTGTGTATTAAGTTTATACATGTGTTACATCGACTTCACCATTAAAAAGATATGCAGTTAAGACAACCTGATATGTGTAATTTATTTTGTTAGCAAAGAGATTTCAACACACCTAATGCTCTTACTTCATAAGCACCTCTGCTGAAACCTTTATAAAGCCAGATGACTGATGCTAAAAGGGAAACCTCCGCAAAGAACTGCAGAATACTCATGATTTTGAGAGATGCATTATAAGAAACACCTATAATAAAAGCGGGATATCATATCATCGGTATTAAGAATTGTTCTGTTTTAGACTAGAGTAACTTATTTTAGTTAAAGAAGGGGACTTCAGCAATGGTGATATTTCTGAATGATTCTTAACTCTGTAGACTAGCATTTTAAAGCAGACAGTCTGGACCAAAGCCAGGGTAC
Organism: Protopterus annectens; assembly: GCF_019279795.1. Lineage (NCBI taxonomy): Eukaryota > Metazoa > Chordata > Ceratodontiformes > Protopteridae > Protopterus > Protopterus annectens. The sequence continues at coordinate 698,004,892 of NC_056746.1, read as the reverse complement.
CCTCCTTAGTTCTCTCAAAATTCTTCATTCTTCAAATATATAAGCATGAAATACTGAATAATCTATTGCAAAAATAACTTTTGTATGTCACAGGCATGACCGAGTGAGATCCACGGTGCAGGAAATATTACTGGAAGGGCACAGAAACAAATAATGAAAAGATGGTATAAGCAATCAGTTGCGCGGCATGCATGTCCAACTGAAATGCCCTTAAGAAGCAATGCATTCATTTTGTGACACAACTGCATAAGCAAGCAATAATGACCAGCAGGGTGACTGTTGTAATTAACACATAGCTAAGGGTGTTGTGAGGCCTGACACCACAGGCAGAGGGACTTACCACCACTAGAAGGGCATTAATTCCCTGATGATGCCCACCCTAGAGGGCATTGTCATGCTTAGAGAGTGGGATATCTGTTAGATATTTTACTTTTTTATTATAGTGCAATTTTTTTTTTAATATATTTTTGATGCAAACTAGATTCTCCACCTAATGTTTCAGATGTGCTATATCATATGTAATGTAACTGTGTTGGAGGAAAAATTTTACATACAAAAAATTATCAAAATATCTGCTACGTAAATGTTTAATGTCTACAGACACACACCCACACACACACACACACACACACACACACACACACACACACACACACACACACACACACACACACACACACACAAACATGTGCCCAGGAGTTACAACCACTCTGCTAAGTGAATACACCTCAGATTGCTCATTGTGATCAAATGCATGAAAAAAAATCATACAATGCAAAGGAATTGCAAATTCTCCATGCGTCTTACCTGTCTTGCCACGTTGTTCCACTTTGTCCCTTGTCAAATGTTTATTTTGCTGGTAAATCACAAAGGATTAAATCCAGTGAATGAAGCTAGCTGTTAGAGTGTCACATTTCTGATTTTTTAGCCAAGGCATGCTGGACTGCCTATTGCAGTGAAAAAAAGTTGTTATATGCTGTCTTGGTATTTCCTCACTAATACAATCCCTTTCTATTTCTCTCTCTCTTTCATATAAACAAACACACACGCACTCACACACACACACACACACACACACACACACACACACACACACACACACACTTTTTTTTTTTTGTATTTCACACTTGCTAAATAACCATGTTTAGTGGGTGTTAAAACTCTGAGGTCTTTGACTTCTTTCTCTCCAAACTGCAAATCAACTTAATATGTTACCATGAAATGGCTGACCTGTTTTTTTACTGGACATTAACTGTCCATTAACACCCTGCTGGAGAATGTTCTTCAATCAAGGTAAAAATGTACAGCACACCCATTCATATTGAAAATATCCATTTGTTTTTTTGAATACTTACTGTATCCAGTTTGAGATCATGTGGGAGCCAAAGTTTATTTCAGCATTTGGAGGACATAACTGAATATGGGAGCCAAAGTTTATCTCAACATTTGGATGACATAACTGAATATGGGAGCCAAAGTTTTTCACAACATTTGGAGGACATAACTGAATCCGAAGCCAAAGTTTATCTCAAAATTTGGAGGACATAACTGAAAAAATAATTCTAAACAGGCCAACAGCTTGTTAAAGAGTGCTCACCCACTCACTCACACTTGGTGTTGCACTCCTGTTAGCAATTCCGAGGATATTCAGCTCAGCTATAGCATGACTTTGGGTTGGGAGAAGAAACTGCAGCACCCCATGAAAACTAATACAGTCATAAAGAAAATGTATAGATTGTACACAGAAGGCACCCACAGTAAGAACCAAACCAGAACACATAAAAAATAGCTAGAAAGTTAGGCATAGATAAATATATCAATATTATTATATGTACCATTGACTTGCCCATGGACCAGCTCATTTAGATGGTAAACAAGTAAAAAACAAGACTAGATCAAGTCCAATTATATGGAGACTGAGTAGCCAAAAGAACAGTCTTACATATACTAAGTCCAAGATGCTGTTTCTCCATGATATGGCCATCTCAGAGTTGGCAATATATAAGTTTGGAGGTGTGGGAGCTGCAGGGGGAGTGGGCTTGCCCCTCAGCAAAAAGAAGTTTAAAGAAGATTAATTTTTGAGATTTTTTTTTCTTTTCCTATGTTTTCAGTCTGTTTTTTTAGACTTGTCAGCACTAAGCATTTCTTGCACTGACATTTCAATAGGGAACCCATCTAGCAACATTACCTGGGATAAGGTTAGTAGTCAGTGTGAAAACTCTTCACAGAGGCTGGTGGAGATGGTCCACCCCTCCTGAGTCTGGTGACAAAGTGTGACACATGAAGGTCAGTGCACCTCAGATGCCAAAGCCAATGTTTGCTGTACCTTTTCAGTGAACAGTATTAACCAGCACTGCCGACTGTTCAATAACATTAAGTCTTTGTAAAGAGACCTTTGAGTATTCCCCCAATGACTTACAGCCATGGCAGAGAACCCCAGAACAGGTCATTCATACAGTGTAACACTAGGATTCCCTTCTTCTGCAGGTCTCCATAATCATGGTAAGAACCATGATAAACACTCTTCAGGTAGTTAGTTGGCCATGTGCAGCACATTGTACTTAATTTGTTATGAACTGGGGGAATCTACAGTGGGGTACCAGAGAGTGATGTGTTTCTAGTATGTGACAAAAATGAGCAGGAATTAACAGGAACTGAGTTCCTATACTACTTTCACAAAAAAATCCAGTAGGGATTTGATATAAACTTCTTATATGGATGGCTTACTATTAAAATTTCGAATCAACTTCAGTGGACCATGTAAAATGTCAACCCGAAATGTTGAATACAAAATTCTGAATAGGAAACCAAAGTGAAAATGAATACATTGACAACCGTGGATCAATATTTTCAACATAGCAGGAGGTGACGTCACCCACCTGATGCTATGCACATTAACTTATTGTTGAACTCTACAGTCAACAAGTACATTAATTTTACTATTTGCAGGTGGGGCTATGCACCCCTGCACCCCCCATATGGGGGATGTCCCTGCACATTAAATATACCAACTCCGAGGTCGCACTACAGTGAGGAAATGGGTTAATTCCCTGTTCCTCATTGAAGCGAGACCTCCCTTCACAGTGTCAGTACATCGCTTGTCAAAAGGTTGTGTGCATCATGCAACTCAAATTTGGTCGACCTAAGTTGGTTCAATTTCCTGTCCCTTGTACACTATGATGTCGAACATCGGATGTTCGACTGACTGCCATTCGAATAAGTCATAGTAAACCATATAGACAATATAATAATGGTTTCTGAAGCACTTTCATATAAATAGTTTATCATTTCAAAATAGTTGGTATGTCTTAATTCAGTAATTCTTCAGATTGAAGCCCTTCTTCAGGCATTTTTCATGGTATAATTTGCCTTCACTTCTTGACTGCCACTTTCATTTATGGCAGCTTTACACTAATCATGTCCAACAATGTCATCTAGGTCACCTATAGCAGCATAGCATGACAAACTGAACAGTGGCCATCTAGAAAGTGCAGTACTAAATGTGCTGTCAAAGCACTTAAGAGCAAGAACAGACCTCATACCAGAGCAAAAGTATATAACATTTTAATTTGCTTGAATTTATTGGCAATTAATAGTGGTGGTACTTTAAAGTTGCAGAATTGCAGCTGCTGATTAAAGAAGAAAATATAGATAGTCCCAACACCTTATGCAAGAGATGCCATGAGGTATGGGTTGCATTAGGGTAGGAGAAGATCACCTACTTAGAGAGACTTTGTTGGAGGATGTAGTGGAAATAACAAGCAGTGACTGATTCAAGAGCAGAACAAGAAAGGCCAGAGCTGCAGATGATAAATGCAGAACTCACTGAATACTATTCACTCGGCTGTCCCTGATTTCCAAGGATGTCCCTGAGTTGGGCTCAACGCTTTTGCTGTATTAAGTCTAAAATTAACATCTTTTTGGGAATACATGATGAATTTCAATCAGTTTGTATTGACAGCTATTACAGTTACATATTTTGTTTACTTCAGAGAAAGGAATTTAATTTAAATTCTCCTGCCCTGTAAACTTTTAAAGTCACTAATACCAGTATTTAAAAAGTATCGTTGATCTGGAATCTTTGTCCCTGTTTATTTTTGGCTGTATCCCTGTTTCTGGACATAAAAATCTGAGAGTTATGCTGATGGAGCTGGTAATAAATTGATTGAAATTGAAATATCATTATCAGCTGACTCTGTCCATGTAATGGAACTGTATTTTGGCACTAGCAGCATACGGCACATGATGAGCACATCAGTGGTATGTATGGAGCTGATTAAAGCAAAATTAGCCTAGAGGACAAGGGCAAAGGATCTCAGGTGTGCAGGAGAGAAAGTGGGAGGAGGCTGTAAGGTCAGCTAAGTTACCTCAGAGGACCTCTCCCCTATTAAGATAGTAAGAGCTAACTATGTTTTTCTCCCTTAGAGCCTTAGAACACAAATGACTTGACCCATTTTCCTGAGGATTTTTTACCTGTGCCACATGAGACAAAACTCTTTTTGCTCTCTGGGTATCGGGAAAAATTTTGAGAATCAATGACAGAAGAAGTTTTTATTATTGTGACTATTCAGCTAAAACTAAATTCAAGCATGCTACATTTTAGCCTGATGTCCATATTTGTAGGCAGAAAACATGGACATTCTGACATATGTACTCATCTTAAAGAAAAGCCTACTTTACTAATAGAGCAGTCGCATTCTATTCCCCAGAATGCATAGAGGTATGGCTTGGAGGTAGTAAGATTATGAGATGAGGTAGTCAGCCACAGAGATTGGACTCCCCACATGATCCTCACATTGTCCCTACTTCAGATACCAGAAAAAGATGGAAATGAACTAGTCAGACCACCACTGCAAAAGACAGCAGAACAATTCCCATTGTTTTAGAGATGGATCCTAGAAACATAGAAGGTATATTCAAAAGACATTGAGTACTAAGTGAACTTCATACAGGAAAGCTTTCATTAAGGATGAAATGATTGTGAGGTTTTACACGCTGGATCGTACAGAGGTCTGTGTATAATAGGTATGTTGTCTTTCTATAACACTTGCTGTTATTAATAACTACACCTGCTGTTATTATTAAAGTGCATTATTATATTAAGAAAATTGTTGGAAAACTTATGAATTCCTAGCTGAAAAATTGAATGTTCATGTTTTCTTTTATCCTTTCAAGGGCATTGTTACAGCTTTAAGATCTTAGACACATACTCAAGTGATATAATTAGAACCAGATTTTGCAGTCAAGGAACTGAGCACTTTCTCAACCTGTCTGTTAGAGGACCCTGCAAATGTGGATTAAAACAGAATCGAATTACTTGTCAAAAAGTACAATGTTGCTATAAGTAGAGCTTTTTATAATTGCAGAGCCATAAAACAAACACACATTAATTTAGCAATATGCAAAACATTTAATTGACTATTTCACTGTACCCAGCTGTAGAAAATATAAAAGAGGCTTTTGTGAAATGAGGTATCTATGGAAATGTGAATATATATTACCTGATCAAAGATGTCTAATAACACTAATAATCTGAAAATCAACAATGTTTAAAATAAAATCATGAATATGTCACAGAGTCAATGTTTATCTACTTTTTTAAGTTACAGTGAAGATACAAACCCGGCGGGCGGGGGGGTCTTGAATTTAGAGACTGTAAATAACGTAAATTAACCTTTTCTGTCATGTGCACAACTTGAGTATCTGTGTCCCAGTAGACATCCTGGACAAAAACACTGGGTCACATTTTTGAAAATAGTTGTCCTGAAACTGTGAAATGGTTGTGAATGATTTAGATTTTTTTAAATTTATTTTACTATATCTGTTCTGATTAATTTGGGGCTGTTTGCGATGTTTTAAAATGAACAGACAGAACCCTTAAAGAAAGCTTGTATCTTGAATGACAGACCTGAACTTGTAAATAATTTAAATAGGGAAGGGCTAGTCATGGGGACTCATACTCTGTTTTCTTTTGTTTATACACTGTTTAATTTGTTAGAATATTGGTGGTATAGTGAATAAGTTAACAGAGCTAAGATCTTTATATATATATATATATATATATATATATATATATATATATATATATATATATATATAGATAGATAGATAGATAGATAGATGCAGATATATAGATTAGATATAGATATATAGATACAGAGATATCAAAAAGTTTAAGTCATAACTTTGCTTCTACAGGAAATACATTTGACAACTAAAAACATTTAAATTGTTTTTAGGTACAGGTTTTCCTGACACAGTTTTTCTTTCTATCCTACAAGTAGATGAAGAAGGGTGATCACTTTGATTAGGAGTGGCACCCCACTCATTTTGAATGAGTAGAAGATTAATAGATAAGACTAATATGTCATTTCGAAATGGTGCTTGGAGGGGCACAGACAGTACAGCAAATCTGTATGTTCTTCCAGGCAGGAATGATGGTAAACTTATAAAAATCTTGAGGAAGTGGCTGAATTCTCTGGAAGATGAAGTAATATGGGAGGGGTTGCTTTACTGTTAGGCATGTTCAATCTGGCACATCAAAAATCTTGAGTGAGTTGGAGAATACTCTGGAAAATGTAATAATAAGCCAAGATGTTGTTTAACTATCAGGGAAGTCCAGTCCAGCACATACAAATACAGAGTGCTTGATAACATCTACAACTCAAGACCTACAGATTAGTCCACGATACTTCATCCCACCAAAAGCTCCACTTTAAAACTTTTTCACTTAAATTTTCAAAGTGTCAGTAACAAAATAACTGCTCCAGACATTCGTGACCTTGCTGAAACATGGCTTAACAAAAAAAAAAGTTAAAGACATTGAAATTATTCAACAAGGCCATGAGATACTTTAGGTAAATCACACAGTCAAAACAGGGGAATCTGTGGCTACCATGTATGTGGACTCCTTACGCATTCAGAAGTACTCCTACGATATTCTCTGACTTACTAGTGTTGAAATACAGATTACTATACTTCATCTAAGTGTAACGGAATCTGTCTCATAGGGATATATGATAGATAGATAGACAGATAGATAGATAGATCGATAGATAGATAGGTAGATAGATAGATAGATAGACAGATAGATAGATAGATAGATTGATATAGATCTAGCTATTGATATAGATATAGAGATAGATACATACATATACATCTATATCTATATATCCATCTCTCTCTCTCTCTCTAGATATATATATATATATATATATATATATATATATTTATATAAAATAGATACAGATATATATAGATATATTCCTCCCAAAATCAATCATACTAGAAGGCATTCTCTCCTAGGTATCAGCAAACATCAAGCTAACCATCATACTTGGTGATGTCAACATTAAACAGACCCCCAATAATACTTCATGTAGCACTCATTCACTGAACATGGACGTATTTACAAAGCTTACTGAAATCCCAACCCAATTAAAAAAAAAACTCATACTCTTTCTCAGCCCTGGACTGGATCCTGGCATCATTACTGACCACCTTTTGACTTATACTATTACAAATTGCAGTAAGACCCTTTTGTTCCCCACTATAATAAAATATGGATCCTAACTAATTTCAGCATTGACACTTTCATAGTTGAACTCAGCAAATAAACATGCACCAGCTAAAGCATCTCACCGTAAGTGAAGCAATAGAAACCTTTAGCACAATTTCATTAGAAACTGTTACTGTTTGTTAATGATGTACATACCACTTCTTCCCCCTCCTCACTTATTCAGTATGCAGGCAATGCCACTTTTATTTGTATTCTTCTTCAATTAATGAATTGCAAGCCAAAATTCAGGAATCATACTTAAAAAGACAAAAGTCATGGTCTTCCTACCTAAATCTAGTCCTATCACTCATATTCATTTTTCATTATTCTTTCAACAATATCATCCTGAATATTGTCCCAAATACCAAAGTTTTCTGAGTTACCCTTGGCACTCAATTGAAATTTGACCTTCATGCATCCAAAGTCATACAAAAATAATAAACATCTAGATGCCTTATATAGGATCAAAACCTGCCTCTCAGAACAAACCCAAAAGGGTACAGCCAATGCTTACCTCCTACCTAGCCTGCTCTATGCTGTGCAAATATACACTCACCCGCCTACTATTCAACAACAAAAACTGGAGCAATGCTACAACAAAAGCAAAATTTGTCTCCACCCTCCCTAGCACTATTTACCACTGCATTGCTCCACATAAAACAACTGGATGGAATTTCTAAGTCATATTTATTACACCCATCTAAAGGTAGCCAACTTTATTTTCCACTATTCATCTAAATGCCCTTTCCAAATCTCACTGATGAAGTGGTACTCTACCACAAGAAAACCCTCTCTAAAGACATGTCCCACAAGAAAACTCTTTAAAGACAAGTAACTTACCTACCAGGACAAGGCCACAAATATACATTGCAAAGCCTTGTACACAAGCCATGTGGCCAAACTCTTGGACCAGATGCCATTTGCCATCAGACAACCTCAAACTCCAAACAGTTTCAAAAACAATCTCCACACTCATCTGCTCTTCCAGTCCTGGCTGATCAGTTGTTCCACCCAATTGTGAATGAATACATGCTTCTCTCAAACCACAGAGATTCTCCTCTCATCAGTAATTCTAGAATTTTGCTCTTTTTGTAAATGTTGCTGTGAACTCTTCACCTCTTCTTTTCTGCAGCCTTGATCATGCAGATTACCAAATGTCCTTTTAGAGCTTTTCTCCCTTGGCCTCCATTGAAAAGAGGACTTGCATGACCCAGCCAGACCTTCTTGGTAAATACATGCAAATAAATAATTAAATGATAAAATAAATAGATACGTTTTTACTGGGATTCGGGATGCACTTAGGGCTGCCTTTTTCTATGTACACTTACTGTTCTTGCGTTTTTCATGCTCCCTGAAGAACTGATAAGATATACTGCTAAGTAAACTTACCTAGTTAGTACATGATTTAGACATGTACCCAATAATTTTGTCGGATCATGACCATTACTATGAAATTTCATTTGGACAAGTAATTTTTTTTTCTTTTTTTATTAAGAGAACTTGTTCACAGGCAACCAAGCACATTTTTTAATAAATGTCAGGGACTGTTGTGTCAGATGCTAGCATCTTATCCATTTGCTTGAGATTTATTTAAGGAGACATTAGTATGTTTTTTTTTTTTTTTTTGAAGGATTTTATAAAGATAAATTTGAAAACTAAAATCTTGGGATGTCAGCTGAGAAATTACCAAAATAAAATCTCAGAGGCCAAAATGAGCACTTAGAGGCCCAGGATTGGGGGGGGGGGGGGTTAATCAGCTAGGCAACAACATTATGTGCAGGTAAAATGTAATATTTCATTTTCAGCAAAAATCTTAATTCAATTTGGGATTAATATGATACATCAAGACAAAGTATTTATTTGTGTGCTAAAGTACAATTAATGTCAGTTAAAGTGTGTATTAGTACATTGACAAATTCCTGTGGTGTTGCTGACCTCAACCTTTCCCTCTCATTTACCCCCTGACATTGTTGTTTCTGTGATTTGTGTTGCTGTTCATTTTGCTGTTTGTTGAATCTAGAGGGGTGTACCTGAAATATCACGGTGACGGTAAGTACCACAGCATTCCTCACACATAGCAAAGAGGAAACAATCAGAAGCTTTATCTTGGCATTTCTTGCAAATAGTACAGGGGAATAATGCCGTTACTGAACATTATACCAATCCTTTAGATTCTCTGAATGCCCAGACAAGCAACAACATGAATCTGAATGTGGCATTATAAAATTTAACTGACACATTAAGTCTGACCAATGAATGAAATATAACAAGTGCTAATTTCAAGAAGACAGATAAAGGCAGTGAGTTATTGTAATGCGACAACATATGCTGTCAAAAACTGAAAAAAATGCCCTTTTCAAGCAAAGTAAATCTGTATAACTTGTAGAACGTTTGTTTTCTACGTGGTTGACCATGAATTTATGAATTTTAAACAAGGTGATTTTTACAAACAGACATGAATTAAGAGAGGCAAGATGGCATATTTTATGCCAAACTGATAAATACCCAGGATTAAATGAGTCTATAATATAAAGTATTTGTAAAGGCTTGTATTTAATCTGACTTTTTTTGCATTTTATGTTATTTAATATGTTTAAATAATGTTTCTCGACTCTTTTTGTATTTTATACTTAATTGAGTTTGTGTTGTATGATCACATATGTAATTAACAGGTCACTGTTTTTGTATCATGTTTTCCTTGTTTTGAAGTCGTGTCATACATTGGTAGAATGTGCTTAACTTATTAAAACTTAGCAACTCTTATTTGTTCATCTTCAGAGTTCTCTAATTACATTTGTATGCTCTCACTTACATATATTTCATTTTACTTTGACTTAGGAATGGGGTCCATTCCCATAATGGTATTAGAAAACCAAACAATTTGGAGAAATTAAAAAAAGGGAGAAAACATATATTTTTAATTGCAGTAAATAATTGTTAGAGACAATGTTCTGAGACTTTATTCTGAAGTTGTAATATTTTGCTTCCTTTTTGCTGTATGCTGTTAAGCCTGGGTTGTGTCTGAAACTGGTGCTTGGACCACTGTACTTATGACTTATGCATGTTTCTTAATAATATCAGCATGAAGTATTCAGTTAAAGGCCTTGCTGACATTCAGGTTTGAAGCATAGTCTATATGCCCCTTACCCATGATCCTCAGTAATCATTTTAATGAACTCCAGGGATATAATGTCATCTATATCCACTGAAAATGGGCATGTATCCAGTTGGACTATCCCGGTTAACAAATGTAAAATAAATAAAATAAATATAATTTATTAGTTATAATATATTTTTATAGCCTTGCAAATAATACTACTGAGACTAATAT
>NC_056746.1:697976503-697989003 GCF_019279795.1 Protopterus annectens | reverse complement strand
CGCACCTTTAAATTATTTGAATTGTTTCCTTATGACTGCATTTCTGTAGCTTCCGTTGTCTTGATTGAAACTGTCCGTTACGGCCAGTGCATTTTGCCAGTTACCAAATGATTGAATATGTTGTTGTTCTTTTGGCTTTTCCCAGTTAGGGGTCGCTACAGCGGAACTCCGGTCCGCTAATGATTGGCAGTTGGTTTTTATGGTGTCGAGTTGCCAGCCCAATGCCCAACCTTCAACGAAGGCACGCCCATTCAACGCATGTCTTTCAAATGCCCACTCAACCGCGGGGAGGACATATAGACTCCACACAGAAGGCACTCCCAACCCAAGCCGAGATTCGAACGGGAGAGCCTCTTGCTGTGAGGCAACAACGCTACCGATGCACCACAAAATGATCGAATAATAAAAAGTGCAAATTAAAAAAAAAAAGTATAGACACACATCCAATAAGATAAAAAATAGAGATAGAATATTTATTAAATGCCTTTGTATCACTTTATTCATGATTATTGACTAAATTGCCAGCAGTTGACAACTTCTAAATACTCCTCATGGTGGATGCATTGAATTTAACATTGCAGTACACCATTTGAATGCTCTTTGCTTTCACCAAGGATGCACTGAATTTAAATCTGTATTTTCATTACTTGTAAGTACTCTGTCCTTGCTGTGGATGCACTGCTTTTTTCATATCATACTTTACTTTTAAGTATTCTTAAGTATTCTGTTTTCACTGCAGATATACAGACTTTAACCCTGTAATACACCAGTTGTACATAACCTGTTTTCACTGTGGCTGTATTGAATTTAACACCATAATACACTCCCATACAACTACATAATTGAAATGGTAACCATCTTCAGACAGCACTTTACAATGTGAACAATAACCAGATCAAAACTGTCCTGTGATGTTTTTAGCCTGGCTGGGAAGGAAAGGAAGACAGATGTGATTGTCAGTGCATTGACTAGTACATGGTTCATGCCCTGAAGGTTACCCTGTCAGCATCAGGACGTATTTCAACAGTGCTGGCATCCTGAATCATGTTTAATGGGGGGTGGGGGCTTAACATATATACTCAATCCATGGAGTACAATATTCACATGAGGCAGCAGGACCATGTATGATTGCATATCTTTCTGAATTTTGCATGACATACAAAGGCACACAGCAATGTCAATGAATTCCAAAGAATTTTTTTACTTTTAGTTTTTTCATTTGTAAATTCAACACTTCTGCCTGCTAACAATTCTTCCAAAATTTTCAGTGAAAATGGAACTCACAAACTCAGCTCAAATATTTCATCAATGCCAAAAATGTCAGATGGTATGGGAAAGTGTGTCCCTGTTTGCACATTCTACATTGTTCTAATTGCACTTTTTATTTTTCTCCAAGAATTTATCTTATCAACTTTAAATTTATACTAATGTAGAAAGTAAGGGAAGTGATTTTTGTATGAAGCCTTTGTGATGAGGAAGGTGGAGATAATGGAGATAAAGTGCCTGAGACAGACAGAAGAGGTCAAAGAGCACAGATTACAGTGGTTCAGGCACATGTGCAGGAAAGGCGAAGACAATCTAGCGTAGAAGTCATGGGACAGACAGGCAGAAGGCAAGAGGAAATGAGGGTGTCCAGCAAAGAGTTTGATGTATTGTATGAGAGGAGACCTGTGGCAGTCAAGCATGACTGTTGAAGAAGGTAGGAGAGTGTCATTGAATCGACAGAGATGGTGACAAATGACACGGCACCCAGAGCCCATGTAAAAAATGGGAAGGGGGGCTGATGATAATGATGATGTTATGTCACATAACAAAAGTTTTAGATGTGACAGGAAACTTCCACATAGATTGAATATAGTTATAGTAGGAAATAAGAGAGGGTGAGAGAATTTTTTTTTTTTTTTTTGCTTAAGATACAGAGTTAATTTGATGAAGGCTGAACTAAGTTAAAGTCATATTGAGGCTTGTGTTCATTGACTGTTAAGCTTGTGCGTGATGAAGCTTGTATTTATTTACCCTATAATTCCTGTGATACTCTACAAATACGTAAAGAACCCATCAGGGATTTGCTACTTTAAGACTGGAATATATAATCTTGACTTTAGATACTCCTGGTGAAAATATTTAATGCAGTTTCCTGTATTTGCACTTTGCAAGATGACTTTAGTCGTTTTAAGGCTATCTTTTTTTAGAAAGGATGCATTAAATCTTATATGGTGCTAGTTGGAATCACAGCACGTGTTCCAGGATAACAAGCCTGTTTTTACTGACTTACCTTTCACTAGTCTGTCAGGTGTGTAAGTTGCTAGTTATTGCCACAGTTCTCTAAACCTTTATTTATGTATTTACTTTATTTATTGTCATTTGATTACCAGGAGAGTCTGAATGGGTAGGTGCCCATTTTCAGAGGAGGCCCAGAAAGAAAAGCTCCAAAGTATTGAAAAAAACCTGTTAAGAACAGTAATTTTACAATCTTCAAAATAATACAAAAATATCTAGCGTTTAAATAATTATACCAGATTTAGACAAAATGTGCCAGCGTTTGTTAAAACAGATATAACTTAAATGACAATTTAATATTTAGAGACATTTTAACCAATTAGTATAATAAAAACAGGAAGTGCAATATGAAGTGAGAGAAGAAAACAGGGTCATGTTATATTTAGATATTCATGGGACAAAAACTGATAAATGAAAGGAAGTGAGTGAAGATGGGGAGGTAAGGAGGTGTAAGGCATGAGAAGGTATTGGGACATATTTAGGGATATAATTTATCCTGGGGATGAGCAGCAGCAGAGCTAGATTTTGGCTAGAAAATCTTTCAGAATGGTTTTAAAGGACTGGTGGGAGGGTATTCATCTGGTGGATATGGGTAAGGAGTTCCAGGCCTTAACAACATGGTATGAGTACAGACCATACCCAGCAGATTTGATACATTTGTCAACAGACAGATTTTCTTGGTCATTGGATCATAATGAATGAGTGGGAACATAGTTGTGTAGAATGGTATTTAGTTCTCGACAAGCAGATGGATACTGGATAATTTTATACATAGTAAGAGGCTGTCTTTTTGTTAAATGATGGGGTAGTTTTAACCAATTTGTGCTTTTTAGTGCTATATAGTGGTGGGTCCTGAAAGGCATTATTTGGTGCAAATGTTCCACTTTATCATAGCATTGTTCATGTTTTGCTTTTTGGGATGCCTGGAGGTTAGGAAGGATGGCAGTGCCATAAAATAGTGTGTGGAGGAGCTAAGTAGTAGCACGTGCAGTTTTAGTTGCATTGGTGAAAACGCTTTTGACTCAACAAAGCATCCCTAGTTTGTTGGTGAGTTTTTTCTCTTTTTTTCACGTTGTTTTTGCAGGTCAAATTTAAGATTATTATTCACTGTTACTAATTTGCAATGAGAAGTGACTTTAATGTTTGTGTTATTAAGAGAGAGGATTTTAAATTTTGTTTTTTCATGAAAAAGGAATTTGGTGAAAAAGTATTTTTTGAAGGAAGTTGAACATAAATTATAAGTTACAAAGCCATATGTTTCAGTATCTGCTAAAGTCCCCCCCCCCCAAGTAATTTTTTGGAGTTGTGCCAGGTAGTCTGAAATACATATGAGTCTGGAGTCATCTGTGTATTGTATTATATTGCATTGTATTGTATTGTATTGTATTGTATTAGGGAGGCCTGTTGTGTAAATGTGTGGAGGGTGTTAGTGTGTATGTTGAGGACTGGACCAAAGAAAGAGCCTTGTGATACACCAGAGGTGAATGACAGGTATGCAGAGAGGGTGGAGTGCCATTTTACTCACTGATACCTAATTGACAGGTAGCTTTTATATCAATAATTAGGTGGGATGACATAGACTTTGGGAGGAATTTAAGTAGAAATTTTCTATGACAAACTATAAAAGATTTTAGACACGTCTAGATATAAGAAGGGGACTAGTTTGCCATTATCTCTAGCTTTATTGACAGTAAAAAAGGTTAGATGCGCAGTGTTAGTACTATTTCAGGGATGGAAGCTGTGTTGTTTTGAGGACAGGAATTTTTCATACAGAAGATAGTTTAGCAATTGTTTTTGAATTCATTTTTCAAGTATTTTGGAAAGAGGGGGATATGGTTACCATAGCTCTAAAGTTAATGATGTCTGTTGAATTTCCTCCTTCATGTAGAAGGATAATGTATGATTCTTTGCAGACAGAATGGAGGATTCTTGGATTGACCTATGTAAAAGGGTTGAGACAGGGTAGGCAATGCTATTAGCTGCTATTTTAAGGTAGTCACTTGGAAGGTCATCAGCTGAAGTAGAGCTTGGTTTGAGTTTGTTTAAAGGTAGTTTTAGACAGGATGTGGGCACAGGTCTTACGGTAAAAGTGGATGTGGTAATATGTTGCTGTTGGGGAGGTTTGGAATTAGTTGCTTGAGAGTCCGTGTTTAGGGACACTGTACTATCTATGAAATAAGAGTTGAATTATATTACAATTTTGAGTCGTTAGTTATTGGGAGAGGGATGAGAGTTGAATTTTTGTCTTGGATGTTAGACTTCTTTAGTAGCTCACCAGAATTTTTTAGGGTTGTATTTAATATTGTTCTGAATGCTATACTACAGTTTTTTTGTTTTGTTTTCATTATTTGCTTTTTAGTATGGTTGTAGAAAATTTTGATATTTTCGAGATACTGTGGTGTTTTATATTTTCACCATCCTTTCAACTCCCTTTCTCTATCCTGCATTAGCTTTCTACTCTTTTTCAATAGCCAAATTGCATTATTAGTTTCTAGTTTCTTTCCTCTATGAGGTGCAAGGCTATTTAGGATATTTAGGAAAGTTGTATTGAATTAATTAACAACATCATCTAAAGAAAGGATTTTTAGCATGTCTTTGTTAATAGATAATAGGGTAGTAATGAATATTTCTGGGTTAAAAGTAAACATGTTGCATGATGTTTTATAAACATGCTCTTTAAGTGGATGCTTGAGATGTCTGGTTGTATAGATTGAGAGATGGTCACTGAGAATGTTTTACATTGTACCTATGGTGGTGAATTTACTAGGCTCTGATAGTAGGATCCAATCTAATAAGGACTTTGATGTCTTGTTATAATATGTGGGGCTATTAATTAGTTGTGTGAAACTGTAAAAGTTCATGCTGGAATGGGGGAGTCAGAAGCTATGTCCAACCAACAGCTACTGACATCACCTAGTAGTATTTTTTTCTTTTGGAATTGTCATAGATATCCAATGTAGGATATCTTCCAGTATAGCTGTATTGTCACCAGGAGAGATGTAAAGGAGAGTAATACATATTTGTTGTTATAAGTTTATTTTCAGGAAAGTAATACGAAATTCTTCTGATTTGAATGTTAGTATTGGTTTGTTGTATGGGGCAATGTGATAGCTGCTGGTAGATATTAAAGCAATATTACTACATTTCCTCTTTATATGGTCATTATGGATGATATTATAGCCGGAGGGTGTAAATTTGCAGTTGTGTATGCTGGGTTTAGACCAAGTTCAGTTATAGAGAGAATATCAGGCCTGTGTTTGATAATCCAGGCAGGTAGTTCAGTGTTTTATTTCTTGTGCTTAAAATAGTTATGGTGGCAAAACTGAAATTTCCAGTGTGGTGGGTTGACCATTGTGGGGTTAGAGTAGTGTGTGGAAGAGAATTGTCTTGATGTTGATTGTGGCAGCTATAGCCAGCATTAGGGTGAACATCTTCTCCTGTGAGGATTTTAGTATATTGGGGTACTATTGATTCTTGCTTTTTAAAGAGTATATTTCCACATAAATCTATTTTGATTTTAGCTGAAATGGAGTTAAGCAGTCTACCTTTGGGGTAAAGGTGAGGGGCATCATTAAATAGATTTGGTGTGATGTATGGAGAGGTTAGTGAGGAAATATGGATAGTTGGTTGGGAAAGAGCTTGAGTGATTTTAAGCACTATTACTGAGTCATGGTAGGATGAGAGGTCACTCAGTAGGAAGAAAAGAACAGAGGATAAGCTGAAGAGTAGCACAATTAATTAAAACAATCTGTATTTTATTGATTGTAGACAGTGGGGAAGTTGGAATCAAGGAAGCAAGATTTTGCAGGGCTGTAGGATATTCAGTGGTGCTAAAGTCTGAAAGCTAGTAAAATGCAAGTAGGAAGAAAGTATTTTCTGTGAAGGAAGAGCGTTGGGTTGCTCTGCTATTGTTTCTCATGGCTTTGAGTTGTAACAGATAGAGAGGTTTAAAGGGATAGACTATGAGGATGTAGTTAAGCTAAAAAGTAGTGAATGTTTATTTGGAGAAAGTAGAAGTTGAAATGTAGAATAAAAGATAGGTACTGTTGGGGAGGGGACTGAGTATGAATGGATATACTGCAAAGCAGTATGGAAGGGAGAACGGTTATTGGAAATAATGCTAAATATTAGCTGGAATTTAGAAAATAGAAACCATAGAGTTTGTATGATAATACTAAAGTTGTTTGGAGATTTATATATACATATGTCAAGCACTGGCATTAATGCCTTCCTAGCCTGTCAATATACCAAAACAGTTCCCATAATAAGTGTCCAGGCTGTTCTTAAAAATATCTAAACTAGAGCTTGCTTTAATGTAATTTGGTAGTCTATTTCATGCATCGGCAGCTCTCTCAGAAAACCGAATACACTTTTCATTCTATAGAATCTTCTACACCTGTTGTCTGATGACTCTCTACTACTTTTTGATAACCTCAAACATTCCCAGAGGTAGTTGTCTCTAAATGCTCTATATACCTGAATAAGGTCTCTTAAATATCTATATGTGACACTGTACAAGTTTAAATATTTTAGTCTTTCATAATTATTTAAATTTTCACATCCATGAATGCCCTTGGTAGATTTTTGCTGTACTGTTTCCAGTTTACTCATGCTTGTTTTCTTATAATTTTGTACTAAATCTCCCACTTGAGTCTAGTATCCAGCAGCCATACCCCCCTATCTATCCCATAGGACTTTTTGCTCCCTCCTCGACTCGGATCTACCAGCTGTGTCCTCTGTTCTCTGCTTTACGCAAACAGCTGAACTGTAATTTCTTCCATCTCGCCACTAGGTGGCACCCTTACCTAAGCTTCAATAGGCTTCCGAATACTCCTGACCCTCATTTTTTATGAAATAAAACTTGACCGCTCTGAATCCTTTTTAGTTATCTGACATTGTATCTGTAAACTATCCAGACCTTTTTTTACCTTAATTTCCTTACTGCAGTCCCCTATCTCTGTTACTTACTACCTATATGAGCACTTCCCTCTTACCTGGAACTACTAAGTGTGTAGTAGTATTCTGAAGGTTTTTCTGATTGTTTCTGTGAGCTTGTCTTTCAATTGCTCAAACCCGCTCTGTTCGCCCTGTGGGCTCACTCCGCTCCCCTACCCTACCCCCAAATCCCACCAACCCCCAGTGCATCTAACCTTATACTTCTCAAGCCACACCCCCATCCTACACTCAACCAATCAGCCCATTTCATCTCATTAAACACCTTCCCATTACCTCCATTTTTCACGTGAGCACTCTCTACCTAATCTTACCTAATTACCTAATCTATTGCTCAACAACTCCACCCTATCTATTAACAACCCCCCCCCCCCACAGATTCAATCATTCTCTCCAGTCATGGCCATTATAGTTAGGCCAGGACTCACTGACAAGTTTCTCTTTCTCTTAATCCTTACCCCTCTAATTTTATCATATTTCCTTACTTCCTACGAATATCTAACCCTCTCTATATTTCATCACCCCCTAAAACAAACTATTCTATGTACTAATCTAGCCCCACAAATACACAGTAACATTTCATCCTCATCAGCCTACCATCCTCCACAATTTCATAGACTTTACCATATAAAGTATCACCAGACTAGAAAATCTATCCCCTTTTTATGTAAGCTCTTAAAACACTCTCATACTCCTCTGCAGCATCTACTACTTCATGGTGATATTCAACCAAACCCAGGTCCTAACACTTCCATCTCTGATTCCAATTCATCCTATCCCAACACCTCCTACACTCTCACTAATTACCATAACTCTCTTCTCATAGGCCACCTGAATGTACGCAACTTAAATAATAAAATTACCCAACTACATGCCCTCCTAGACTTACACTCCTTTGACATCCTATGTCTGAAACATGGCTCAGACCTGTTACTTAGGATAATGATATAATCCCACCAGGTTACAACATCCTATGTTTCGACCGCCTAAATAAAAAAGGTGGTGCGGTTGCTATACTGTATAAATCTAAACTGCAGGTATTATCAGTAGATGTAAAACCTCCCCCACACAGTAATGCTGAACTGTTAATCTCTAAGCTCCAGATTAACATCAATAAATCATTAAATATAATTTGCACCTATATCCCTCCAGGTAATAACATTAATACTCTTGAGAATATCCTTAGTTGGCTATCAACTTCCTTCCCACAAGAAACTATACTCCTTGGAGACTTCAACATAGACTGGAACTGTTGTACCTCTGGCAAACCAACTACCCACATAAACCTTTATAGCTTTAATCAAATTATCACCTCCCCTACTAGAACCCAGAAACCCAGCAATAAGCAAGCCACCTTAGACTGGATACTGGTAAACATCAATCCCCTCTCTTATAAAACAGGTATACTCCCTGATGATATTAGTGATCATTCCCTTACCTTCCTAACTAGACAAAAAAAATTATATCCAACCAAACAACCTTTAGAACTACCCACAACAAAAAAAAACTTCAAACCAGCTAGCTTCCAAGCAGAACTTAAAGCATGCAATTGGTCACCTCTAAAATACCTACCTCTTGATGAAGCTGTCTCTTATTTTAACACTAAATTCCTACAAATCCTAGAACACCATGCCCCCTCTCGCACAGTTAGGACTAGGAACAAACCAGCACCTTGGCTAACAAAAGAAACAAGACAAAAAATGATTCAAAGAAATAGAATTTGGTCCAAATGGAGAAATACCAAAAACCCAACTGATCAGAAAACCTTTAGACAGCTCAGAAATACTACAAAGAAATCAATACTCCAAGATAAAAAAACTACTACCAGAAACTCCAGCAAGCCCAGCATCAAAACCCACAAAAATTCTGGACTGGTATAAACAGCCTACTCCACCCAGGACACTTCAAAACACCTACCCCTTCCAATCTGACTCTGAATACTCCTATTCAAAATACGAAAAACCCAAAAAGTAAATACATCAAAAACACGAGGTAACCGGAAATAAGCAGCCCAAAAGCGATAGATAACTTTTTATTCTTTAATAAATTCTGGTACCTCAGCCTTCGCCTTCACAAGGAATGTTTACCATAAAAAAATCCAACATTTATAAACCAACAGCCATAGTCAATTAAACAATTAAGTAATTAAACAATATATATTCATTTAGAAAAAATATACAATCATTTAAAGGAACCTAGTAATCATACATTACCTAACATTTTATAACATTTTATTTCAAATACAAAATAAATTATATATGTTTTTTATTAAATTTTATAATTACTAAAAATACTTAATACAATATACCCCTAACATACCTACAAATATTAACAAATAGATACTTTAATTAATAAATATTAAATTTCTAAATTCAAACCATTGGGATATAAAGTATTAAACTTGATAATACATTTAGACTCCAAGTTCAACAAACTCCTAGTAAAATGAATACTATTGGAATCTAACCCCCAGGGTTTGCCCAAAACACTAAAAATCATACCATTATCTACTCCCCCCCCCCATGTACTTCGTGAAAATGCCTGGCCACTGGGCTTTCTAATCTCCCCCTCCTTATGTCACCAATGTGTTCAAGAATTCTTGATTTCACTCTTCTCCTGGTCTGGCCAATATACCATTTTTTTGGTGCTCAATTGCATCCCAGTATGTAAACAACACCCAAAGAGTTGCAATCGAAATGTTCTATGGCACTAAAACTAACCCCATTAATCTCAGTGCCATCCAAATTTCTGCATCTAGTGCAGACCTTGCACTTTCCACAGGCAAATGTCCCAGCATTCCATTGTTTCTTATGAAGTTTGAATCTTAATAGTTCCTTTAAATTCTGAAACCTACCATACGAAAAAGTCACTTTATTGGGAAATAAATGTCCTATCTTTTCATCCCTACTAATAATGGGCCACAATGAATTAACCACTCTTCTTAAAATATTAGAGAATTCTGAAAATCTACTCACAAAAAATAATAATGCGCTATCCCCCAATGCTTTCTCTATACTCTCCCTGTCAAAATTATTTTCTCTTATATTAAAATTTCTCATTTCCTTACTACTATGGGACCTAACATGCTTGATTATATCTAACTCATGTTCAACTTGAATTCTAGCTGACATCACCATATTTTTAGAATAGCCTCTAGTACTTAATTTTGCCTCAACCTTATTAAATTCTGAATTCTGAATACTCCTAGCCAAATAGCCAATACTTTTAACAAATTTTTCTCTGAAACAGCTCAATCCTTAGCAAATACCCTATCTTCCATAGCATCTCTAAGACATGCTCTCTAACCAATTTACCTCCAGCCTTAAAACTGCAGCCTGTTCCAACAACTCTCATCCGCACCCTACTTCACAAACTAAAACCTTGTACTCCTTCTGCTGATCTCCTCCCAGCTGAATTTCTACAAATGGCAGCTGGTGTACTTGCTTACCCTATCTCCATCTTAATAAATAGAACTATTACAGACGGTTCTATCCCATCACTCTGGAAAGTCTCACATATTATCCCATTACACAAAGGAGGCAACTCAACTGAACTCTCCAATTTCCGTCCCATAGCACTACTGTCTCCATTAGCTAAAATCATGGAAAGATGCATTCATCGGCAACTACTTGATCATCTCTTACTAAATAATCTCTTAGCTGACTGCCAACATGGCTTCCGACCATTTCATAGTACCACTATCGTACTACTATCCTTTTCAGACTGTATTAATAAGAATCGCAATAATAACTTGCTCTCCTCAGCTCTCTTTTTAGACCTCTCCAAAGCCTTCGATATGGTGAATCACCACGTAATGTTAGACACCCTTCAATCACTTATAGTAGATACTTTAACAATCAAATGGTTTAAGCCATATCTAGAAAGCAGACAACAAGCAGTCCTCTGGGACAATAACCTATCAACTCAGCTCCCTATCTCCCTAGGAGTCCCACAAGGTTCTTTTCTTGGACGCCTCCTCTTTTCTATATTTATTAATGATCTGAATTCATCTCTCCCTCAAACCACCTGCATACAATATGCCGATGACTCTACATTAATCTGTACTGCAGCATCTCAGGCTGAACTGCAGTCTAGCACCCAAAACGTATTCAACTTAGCAGAAGACTGGTTCTCCAAACGCTATCTCATCCTATACCCTAAGAAAACCAAACTTCTACTTTTTACCCCTACCCAAAAGTCTCCCCCTATCTACTTCTCAGTAGCATCAAATAATGGCACTGTAATAGTACCTGATACCACAACTAAACTTTTAGGTGTAACAATCGATAATAATCTTAGTTTTGACCCACACATAAACTTAACCATTAAATCACTTAATAGAAAACTTGGTTCCCTTTATAGGCTAAGAACCTTCCTTACTCCCTCTGCCAGGACTACAATTGCCCAAACACACCTAATTTCCACTCTTCTATATGCCTCACCTATCTATACTAACTTATCCAAAAATAACCTAAACAAACTGGCCAACTCCTATAATAATACTGCCAGATTTGCAACTGGTTCCCCATTCCGTACACACCATTGCCAAAAATCTGAAAAAAATAGGATGGCTGGAACTGCAAAACCAACTTCTTCTCCAACAACTAACTATTACCAATAAGATCCTGTATCATCCTACAAATACAACCATACTCTCTACCCTTATTAGCCCTTATAAAAATCTAACAACCCTACGCTCAGCAAATAAGTCACTAGTTGCCACCCTTAAATCTAACAACAAATCTGGAGACTGTCTTTTCAATAATACCATTGGTAATTCTTGGAACAAGCTTCCTAACAACGTAACATCCCTTGAATCCACACCACTTTTCAAAAAGCAACTAAGAATCTACCTATCTTTACAATGGCTTTGCCCCTGTACTAATCCTGACTAATATTTCCTCCTCAACCACCACCTCCACATGCACAAAATATGCATCCCTTGAAAGAAAAAAAAACTCACCCTGTCTTGTCTTTTTATAAGTTTGTGTTTTTACTCACTAATATTGCCTTTTCACATATTAATCCTGTTATAAACATGTCATTTTTGTATTTTCTTATGTAATTTATATTCACTTTTATTGGTCTCTATGTCTAATGAATTTTTTTTAAATATGTATTGTTACGTACTATTTTTGTTTTCAATTTAGATAATGCTGTAGTGGAGCTTTTCTCCCCAGGCCTCTACTGAAAATGGATATAGATCCAGTTAGACTAGTCCGGTCAACAAATGTAAAATAAATAAATAAAAATTATAAGATTTCCAT